>NC_057755.1:4614985-4618583 GCF_004010195.1 Chiloscyllium plagiosum | reverse complement strand
CTCTCTCACTCTCGCTCTCTGGCGGGTCAGCCTCTCTCGCTCTCTGGTGGGTCAGCCTCTCTCTCTCTCACTCTCGCTCTCTGGCTTGTCAGCCTCTCTCGCTCTCGCTCTCTGGCTTGTCAGCCTCTCTCGCTCTCGCTCTCTGGCTTGTCAGCCTCTCTCGCTCTCGCTCTCTGGCTTGTCAGCCTCTCTCGCTCTCGCTCTCTGGCTTGTCAGCCTCTCTCGCTCTCGCTCTCTGGCTTGTCAGCCTCTCTCGCTCTCGCTCTCTGGCTTGTCAGCCTCTCTCGCTCTCGCTCTCTGGCTTGTCAGCCTCTCTCGCTCTCTGGCGGGTCAGCCTCTCACTCTCGCTCTCTGGTTGGTCAGTCTCTCTCACTCACTCACTCGCTCTCGCTTTCACTCTCTCTGGCGGGTCAGCCTCTCGCTCTCGCTCTCTGGCGGGTCAGCCTCTCGCTCTCGCTCTCTGGCGGGTCAGCCTCTCTCGCTCTCTGGTGGGTCAGCCTCTCTCTCTCTCACTCTCGCTCTCTGGCGGGTCAGCCTCTTGCTCTCGCTCTCTCTGGCTTGTCAGCCTCTCTCACTCTCGCTCTCTGGCGGGTCAGCCTCTCTCTCCCGCTCTCTGGCGGGTCAGCCTCTCTCGCTCTTGCTCTCTGGTGGGTCAGCCTCTCTCTCTCTCACTCTCGCTCTCTGGTGGGTCAGCCTCTTGCTCTCGCTTCTCTGGCTTGTCAGCCTCTCTCACTCTCGCTCTCTGGCGGGTCAGCCTCTCTCGCTCTCTCGCTCTCGCTCTCGCTCTCTGGCGGGTCAGCTTCTCGCTCTCGCTCTCGCTCTCTGGCGGGTCAGCCTCTCGCTCTCGCTCTTTGGCGGGTCAGCCTCTCGCTCTCTGGCTTGTCAGCCTCTCTCGCTCTCGCTCTCGCTCTCTGGTGGGTCAGCCTCTTGCTCTCGCTCTCTCTCTCTCACTCTCGCTCTCTGGCTTGTCAGCCTCTCTCGCTCTCGCTCTCGCTCTCTGGCTGGTCAGCCTCTCTCACTCACTCACTTGCTCTCACTCTCGATCTCGCTCTCGCTCTCTGGCGGGTCAGCCTCTCTCTCTCTCACTCTCGCTCTCTGGCGGGTCAGCCTCTCTCTCTCTCGCTCTCGTTCTCTGGCGGGTCAGCCTCTCTCCCTCTCGCTCTCGCTCTCTGGTGGGTCAGCCTCTCTCTCTCTCACTCTTGCTCTCTGGCTGGTCAGCCTCTTTCACTCACTCACTTGCTCTCACTCTCGCTCTCTGGTGGGTCAGCCTCTCTCACTCACTCACTCTTGCTCTCTGGCGGGTCAGCCTCTCTCGCTCTCGGTCTCTGGTTGGTCAGCCTCTCTCTCTCTCACTCTCGCTCTCTGGCGGGTCAGCCTCTCTCACTCTCTCACTCTCGCTCTCTGGCTTGTCAGCCTCTCGCTCTCGCTCTCTGGCTTGTCAGCCTCTCTCGCTCTCGCTCTCGGGCTTGTCAGCCTCTCTCGCTCTCGCTCTCTGGCAGGTCAGCCTCTCGCTCTCTCACTCTCGCTCTCTGGTGGGTCAGCCTCTCACTCTCGCTCTCTGGTGGGTCAGCCTCTCGCTCTCGCTCTCTGGTGGGTCAGCCTCTCTCTCTCTCACTCTCGCTCTCTGGCGGGTCAGCCTCTTGCTCTCGCTCTCTCTGGCTTGTCAGCCTCTCTCACTCTCGCTCTCTGGCGGGTCAGCCTCTCTCGCTCTCTCACTCTCACTCTCGCTCTCTGGCGGGTCAGCTTCTTGCTCTCGCTCTCTGGCGGGTCAGCCTCTCTCTCTCTCACTCTCGCTCTCTGGCGGGTCAGCCTCTCTCTCTCTCGCTCTCGCTCTCGCTCTCTGGCTTGTCAGCCTCTCTCTCGCTCTCGCTCTCTGGCGGGTCAGCCTCTCTCACTCACTCACTCTCGCTCTCGCTCTCTGGTGGGTCAGTCTCTCGCTCTCGCTCTCTGGTTGGTCAGCCTCTCTCACTCACTCACTCGCTCTCGCTCTCACTCTCTCTGGCGGGTCAGCCTCTCGCTCTCGCTCTCGCTCTCTGGTGGGTCAGCCTCTCTCACTCTCTCACTCTCGCTCTCTGGTGGGTCAGCCTCTCTCACTCCCTCACTCTCACTCTCTGGTGGGTCAGCCTCTCTCACTCTCTCACTCTCTCTCTCTGGCGGGTCAGCCTCTCTCGCTCTCGCTCTCACTCTCGCTTTCTGGTGGGTCAGCCTCTCTCACTCTCTCACTTTCGCTCTCTGGTGGGTCAGCCTCTCTCTCTCTCTCTCGCTCTCTGGTGGGTCAGCCTCTCTCGCTCCCTCACTCTCACTCTCGCTTTTGCTCTCTGGTGGGTCAGCCTCTCTCACTCTCTCGCTCTCGCTCTCTGGCAGGTCAGCCTCTCTCGCTCTCTCACTTTCGCTCTCTGGTGGGTCAGCCTCTCTCACTCTCGCTCTCTGGTGGGTCAGCCTCTCTCACTCTCGCTCTCACTCTCGCTCTCTGGTGGGTCAGCCTCTCTCACTCTCTCACTTTCGCTCTCTGGTGGGTCAGCCTCTCTCACTCTCGCTCTCTGGTGGGTCAGCCTCTCTCACTCTCTCACTCTCACTCTCGCTCTCTGGCGGGTCAGCCTCTCTCACTCTCTCACTCTCGCTCTCTGGCGGGTCAGCCTCTCTCACTCTCTCACTCTCGCTCTCTGGCGGGTCAGCCTCTCTCTCTCGCTCTCACTCTCTGGCGGGTCAGCCTCTCTCTCTCTCTCTCTGGCGGGTCAGCCTCTTTCCGTGATGGTATCCATAGAAGATCTCCAGAATGTTCAAGAGGAGGGGTCTGCTAATGATCCCTGTTTTTGTACCTTTTAGATGGTTTTTTGGAACGTTCTATAGTTCTGGCCCATCAGGGAGACTAACTGAATAGTCGGAAACAGTGTCAATCATTTAGATGGCTTGCTACTGTTCATTTCTTGGTGTAGCAGGACGCAGTGCTTTTCTGTCTTGGCTCACTCTTGTTTAGTCAATAAGGTTGGTGGGGGGAGCTTTGTCTCTCAAGGGTGTCTATTGCCTTTCACATCTTGCTTATACCATGAGCACCTGGCTGCTGTGTTTGCACTGTGTCTGGTGTTTTGGGTTTTTTTTTTGACTTGAGTTTACGTGGCCAATGTACCCAGCATCCCTTGCTGCTTGGCCAAATTAGCAACCTGTGTTTTACTGGCTAGGAGGCTGCTATATCTTTTGTAAAACGCAGAGTGCCGAATTGGACACAGTTTTGAGTTTGGATAACTGAAGCGGGTAGTCCAGCGGGGCTTTCTCGATACCCCTTTAAAAGTTTGTTTTATTTTTGAATTTAACTTATTTTCAGAGAAGTTATTGCGCACTTCCTGGTGGGACATGACCTGGACCTCCCCGCACAGGTTCAGTTGGGCCCAGTTTGTTCTCTTGTCTGCCTCTTGAGCATCATACATTCCCTACAATGCGGCAACAGTGCTTCGGCCCAACAAGTCCACACCGACCTCTGAATAGTAACCCACCCAGACGCATTCTCCAACCCTGCTACTCGACATTTACCACACCGACCCCCGACTAATGCATCTCACCTACACATCCCTGGGCAGTCTGTGACAATTTCCCATGGCCA
>NC_057755.1:4614222-4614485 GCF_004010195.1 Chiloscyllium plagiosum | reverse complement strand
GGGCGGGAACAAGTGTGTGGGCGGGAATGATGGAGCTCCCCTCACCCTCCACAATCCACAGCGGGCGGTTTTAAAATCCCCGCCGCCGCCCGCGGGACATTGGGGTCACGTGATTTGCCCCGTTTCCCGTCGGTTTCCAGGCGCCCGCACGTTGCGTGGGGGGGGCGGGGCTACTGCTCGCGCTGCTCTCTTTCCGCCTTTCCCCGCTCACCACCCCGTGGCGTTCCCAGCCCCCCCACCACGTGCCCCGCCTCGCCCCGCCC
>NC_057755.1:4586858-4613249 GCF_004010195.1 Chiloscyllium plagiosum | reverse complement strand
ACCACGCACCCACCCCCCCCCCCCACCCACCCTCTTTTTCTTTTGTTTTTTGTTGCTTTTTCTCTCTTACCTCTCTTTCACGCCGGTATTGGTCAAAGGTTGTTGCCCGACGGCGAAAGGCGCCATCTCCGGTGCTCCGAACGCAAACGGCGGCAGAGATGCCGAGAGGCGGCAAAGCCATCTGATCCATCAAGCCGCTCCTCCCCCTGGTTTAATTTAGCAGGTACCCAGCTGGGGTGAGCACGCCTACCCGCCATCACCAAGAGGCCAGAGAAGCAACCCAACGGAGGAACTGCCGTCAAGACAGCAACTGCGCCGCAGAGGTGACCACCCAAGTGGATCAAGCCAAGGAAGTACTGAAGCACAGTCACCCAGGAGTCACCAAGTCACGGCGAGCAACGTAACCGACCTTTTCCCCAGCAGCCAAGTTCACCATAGTCCGTCGTACACCATAGTCCTTCATACTCCATCCTTTAGCTGGCAAGGGTCGTGACTGAAACCTTCAGCAGCAGAGTGGCGCGGGCGCGACAAACCAGCGCGCCATGTGGCGCTAACAGGAGACGCCAATCAACGACTTCCGCAAGGCAAAGGAGGGCCACCACCACCAGGACAGGGCGCCCAAAAAGGACTGCCCGTGTAAGAGCTGCCAATCAAAGACGAGCTGCAAGAGCCGGCCGTCTCGCAACTTGTGCAAGAGCGTCCCGTCGGCAACGTGCTCTTCGTGCAAGAGCAACTGCTCCGAAAAAGCGTACGAAGGCGTCCACCAGACAAAGGGCTCCATGTAAAAGAAAGCCTGTTAAGCAAAACGCAGCTGTTAAGAGAGCACCTTGTAAGCGTAAAGTTGTTTGTACGAAAAGGCCATATAGCAGAAGAAACTTCAGGAGAGCATCCCGTCGACAGTGTCCTACTTCCAAAAGGTTAGCTCATGTTCATTTGAGAACAAGCCGCCAACCGCGGACCACCATCTGCAAGAAAAGGAAAAATCAACTGAGAATTGGTGTAAGAGCACCTTGTCAGAAAAAAGTTATCCTGTCATGTGCATCTTGTCAGAGAGCATTGCCAGGTCACCAAGCGTTACGTCAGCGTAAAAATAAAGCTGCTATAAGAAAAACACAGCGATTTAGAAAGAGTATTGTTGCAAAAGCATTTTGTGGCCCATTGTGTGGCAGCACAAAAGTGCAACGTAACCAGAACGATTTTGGTGCAGGGACTTCCAGACCTTCAAATTGGAGCCAGCCTCTGTTGTGGCCACTAGAGGGATCTGGTTTGAACTTGCAAGGAATTGAGTTTGTACCGCGGAGATACCCTCGTCGAGAAACTCGTCCATTGCATAGATACCCTGAGCCTGATATCGATGTTTTGGGCAGAGGGCCATCAAATGAATCTACTCCCTTTCCAAGAGGAGCTCAGAGGCAGGTCAGGAATTTACAGAATTACCCCTGGCATCAAAATTTAGCTCTTATACCAAGTGCAAGTCAGCGTGGTAATATTGTACCGCAAAGTGAATCTAGATTTCAGAGTACGTGTCGAATTCCTATACGTAGTAACATAGTGCTGCAGAGAGAGCATCAGAGTGAATACATTCTTTGGCCACAAATCCCCCTTCCTCCGAATATAGGGCTGCACAGGAATTTTGAGCCTGATAATCCATTACTGGGAACAAACCCGATCAGACCAAGAGTGCTGGTAAGTGAGATTGCTGCTGGTTGGCCAGAAGAGAGAGCAGTACAAAATACTGAACTACAGAGGGACTGTACTCCTGCTGAAACTGCATTACCTAGCAGAGAGCCGTCTGAAAGTTGTATTCGGCCACAAAGCAAAACTCCTATCCCTTTATTGCTGTCAAAGGATCTTGATCCAGTTGATCCATTGTTTGACGAATGTAGGTTTGGGAACTTGGCTCAGCAGCCAAGTGGTTTGGATTCAGATAATATCAACAACAACAATAATTTGCTGCAATGCGTCTCAAATGAACCACCACAAAGAGGCCCCGGTGCACGAGCCTTTAATCACAATTCAAATAATAATTCAGTTCTTGATCTTGGAAGTGTGTTTCCTGGTGCACGTCAGTGTGAAGATTTTGATTTTCCACAAGACAGAGCACAGCAGAGAGATCCTGTTCCCGTTAATAGAGCTTTGACCAGAGATCTTCAACGAAGGAGTGTTGCAGTTCCCCCAAACGTATTGCTACAGAGGGACATTATTCCTCAAAACATTGCGGCACAGTGTGATCCCCGAAGCGGAGGTGCTGGACGGCCAGGAAATCAACCACCCCCAAATGCATTGTCACAGGGAGACCCAGCCACTGATAATAATAACGTAGCATTGCTAAGAGAACCTCGGCGTGAGAGTGTTGTGTGGCCAAGAGATCATCTGTTTCCTAATGCATTGGTACACAGGGACCGTGTTCTTCAAAACATAGCACCAACTGGTGACCCTCGACGTGGAAGTGTCGCCTGGCCAAGAGATCGTCCCCCTACTGCATTGTTACAGAGGGTCCTTGATTCTGATATTAATGCAATAGCATTGCCAAGAGACCCTCGTCGTGAAAGTGTTGTTTGGCCAAGAGACTCATTCCCCCCAAATATAGTGATACCGAGAGGCCATGCCCCTGCTAATGTAGTGTTGCCTTTGGATCCTCGCCGTAGAAGTATTACTTGGTCAAGAGACCAGTCTGCACCAAATGCAGCATTGCAGCGGAACCGTACACCAAATAACTTGGCTTTGAGTAGGGAGCCCCGACGGGAAAGCATACTGTGGCCCAGAGACGCTTTGCCTCCGAGTGCAGAGTCGCAGAGGGCTCCAATTCCTCAGGTAGTGCAGGAGGAAGACAACATAGCATTCCAAAGAGAACCTTTTCGTGAAAGTGTTCTGTGGCCACGCAGTGCTTGCCAGACCACAGAGCCCCAAAGGGGTCCAGCGCCTCGTACGGTACAAGGGGAAGGCCCTCTCCCTGATAACGCAGCTTTACGAGGTAGGCCTCAACGTGGCCCCCAGAGCGCACAGACACAGGCTGATCCAAACACTGCGGGTGAAGGTGCTACATCTGATAGCACAGCTTTGCAAAGAGAGCCTCGACGTGAAAGCGTTATATGGCCAAGGGAGCCTTTGCCTTAGAATATTAATATCTTGCGGATGACTGCTTTGAAACCTGTGAAATCCAATTGTTTTAAAGGTGAATGCAAGGTAATACTTAATTGTTTCTTTTTTGGTAGCAAAATAGAGTAAGATTTATAGGTATGTGTTTGGTCAGGATGTTAAGGTGCATGTAACCAAAGTAAGGAGATGGATTTAGATACAGATCAATCATATTGCAATTGAATGGTGAGCAAATGTGTTGAGCTAACGACCCTAACACTCTTGGCTTTATACGCTGTGCCACCTCTCTGGTGATTCAGGGAATCACAAAGGTTTAATGGGAGAGTAAAATCCTGATTCAGTGGTTAAGTAACAATAAACATATTTAACAATAAACTTGCTTATTATGCAAAGCCAGCTGGGTAGGTAAGCTCTGAGGAAGATGTAAAAAAGTTGGTAAATTGAATATGATGTGGGGAATGTGGCTTTATTAATTTTGTAGAAAGAATGAAGAAACCAAATTTATATAATGGTGATCAGGGAAATTTTGCTGAGATCACAGAAAGTTAACATGCAGGTACACAAGGCAATGAACAAACAAATGGCATATTACTCTTTATTGTAAGAGGCTTGAATTTCCGAGAAAGTAAGTTTTGCTGGAATTATATTGAACTTTGGTGAAATCACACTTGGAATATGAAATTCTTTCCTTTTCCATACCCTAGCTAACCAAGAGAGAGTCTGCAACCAGGATTGACCAGGTAGAACCTAGAAAATCAATAAGAAGTGATTTGTGTAGAATGGATTTCGGAAAAAAGATGGGATGATCTCAGCAAAGCATATAAGATTCGTAGAGGCTTCACAGTGTAGATGCTGCCAGCCACTAATAAAGTATAAAAAGAAAGGAACAGAAGGGATGAATGGTTGGCTGGAAAGATGGTGGACAATGATTATAGGTCTATTACATACTAATATTGTAACAGTGGGGTCAGTCTTGACTGGGTGTACCCCAAAATGAAAACAAGGTGAACAAGAGATTTGTGACAGACAGTTGGGAGTAGAGTAAGAATTGGTAAAGGATTAGATAGGGATCAGAGTAAGAGGGATGGCAATGATATCTATTGATAGAGTCTAATGTTAGGTTTATATGCAAACACAAAAGGTTAGAACCAAGTATGGTAAGCTGTCAATGTAAGTAGCTAGATGACAAAGCGATGTCTTGGTGATAATGGAGACCTAGCTCAAAAATGTTCTAAAAATTCTATTTATTAATGTTTTCAGGAAAGGTAAGGCTGGAAAGAAAGAGGGAGAGATGATGCTGTGGATTATGGAGAATATTATAGTACAGGAGAGAGAGATTTTGTTTCTGAGCATTCTGTTTGTTTAGAGATTAAAAAGAAGCCATTTGTTTGCACTGCTAGAGTTATTCTTGGGCCATAGGAAAGGTGCAGAAGACCAAACCTGCAAGAAAATTTCAAAGGGGTTCAAAGAATATAGAATGGTGATAACCGGGGGTTTTAATTACACTAAAATGGTAGTTATGCAAAGGCTAACGAGTTTCAAGTGTTTTCAGGAGAGTTTTGTGGATCAGTATTTTTCTGATCTCGAGTCAGAGAGGCATTGCTGGATGTGGTTCTGTAGAATGAGATGAATCAGGTGTCAGGAGGGATATGTTTAGGGAACAGTGATCATATACGGCATTTTTTGTTGGAGCGTTTTGCTTTGCACTTATTAAGCCATCTTGCAAGGATACAAATTTGAGGAATAAACCAACATTTTTACTGCATGAGAGAATATCGATTAGTTGGCAAGTGGACTCTGTTAGAGGTGTTGCCATGGATAATACAGCCGTTAATACTGATTGGTTGAGAGCAAACTTTGTTTAAATTTTAAACAAGGCAGGTTGGCTCTGATCAAGACATTGCCCTGAGAAAGGAGACAGCGAATGGCTGTCTGTTTTTTGTAAGTTGAAACTGGTACAGGGTAAGTAAAAGTCTGCAAAAAACAGGGCCCTGCGTACTAATGTATGTAGTTTCTTGTGCACCACACTGAGAGTCCAACTGAGTACTGTATAGATTGTCAGCATACTTCCTTACATGTTTAAGGTTGTCCAGCAAATATTGTCTGATTGCAGAAACATCTCCGTGTTAGATATAGTTTTGCGACTGTGGGCTTGTTGGGTATAGTCAGTATCTTAAGAAGCACAGCAAGGTCAGGCAGCATCCGAGGAGCAGGAGAATCAACGTTTCGGGCATGAGCCCTTCATCAGGAATGCTTCCTCGGATGCTGCCTGACCTGCTGTGCTTTTCCAGCACTACACTCTCGACTCTGATCTCCAGCATCTGCAGTCCTCACTTTTTCATAGTCAGTATCTTGATTGTGGTGAACACCAGAGGGCCATGTAGTACAACCAGTCTTTGGGGCATGCTGCCAACATACCTGGCATCTCACTGGCACTAAAATTCATAGAGCACATTACTTATTTTTGAGATAGCAGGATATCACTTTGGCTTGACAGCATCATTCTGTTAGTGGTGGGCACCACTCATGTTGCTACTCCTGAGTTTGAACTCCACTAGTCCAAGCTATCCCAGCAGGAAACAGTGTCTTCCAGAAGACAGTGAATCCTTGAAGGCATCGAAACCGGATCCCTAGCGCTGTGAGGCAGCAATGCTAACCACTGAGCCACTGTGCCACCCTTGGTATCAATATAATACATGCCATTCTTAATGACAGGTCAAAATAAGTGTCCATTGGACATGCTGCTCAGCATGTCCAAATTGATCCAAAAGCAAGCTAAAATATCTTTTCCTGGATTTATGTAAACACAATGACTTATCGGGTGATATATATGAGTTTGTCCTTAAGGCTTATCAAATTGATCCCTACTAGCCCTTGAGATGGTGGTGGTTACCTGCTGCAGTGTAGTGTTTTCAGAAAGGGACTTCCAGGGTTTTATCCCAAGGACGGTAAAGGGATGGTGATATAGTTCCAAGTCAGGATGGTGTTTGGCTCCAAAAGGATGATGGTGCTCCAATGTTCCTGCTGCCCTTGTCCTTTTAGGTGAAGCAAGTTACTGGTTTAGAAAATGCTGTGGTAAGGGTCATGGTGGATCATTGCAGTGTATCTTGTTATTGGTACACGTGATGGCATTGCTGTTTGAGGGAGTGAATGCTGAGGGTGTGAGGTGGGTTACTGCGATGGGCAGGTGAACAAGGAACAGGAGTAGACCATTTGAATCTGATGTGACATTCGATAACATCATGGGCTGATCTGCTTTTAATCTTAACTCTGCATATCTCCAATAATTTCTCTCCCCCTTGGTCACGATAAATCTCTCCACCTCTGCCCTAAAAGTATTTAAAGATCCTGCATCTACTGCTTCTTGAGGAAGAGAATTCCAAAAACTCTCAACCACTTGAGAGGAAAAATATTTCCTCATCGCTATCATATGGGTGACCCATTAATATTAAATTCTTACCTCAGTTCTAGTTTCTCCCACATGAGGAAACATCCTTTCTTCACCAACCTGGTCAAGTCTATTTAGGATCTGTTATGTTTCAATGAAGTCACCACTGACTCTTGTAAACATCTGAAAGAATAGGCCTAGACCTCCATCATAAGACAATCTGCTCATTCCAAGTATTAATCTATTTATATAAAACAAAGAACTGCAGATGCTGGAGAGCTGAAATGAAACAAAAAAGTGATGGAAAAACTCAGGTCTGGCGCATCTGGAGAGAGAAGAAGCAGAGTTTAATGTTTTGAGTCCAGTGACCCTGTGAACCTTCTCTGAACTGCTTCCAATGCGTTCACGTCCTTGTGAGTATAGTGCCCAGTATTGTGCACAGTACTCCCAGATGTGGTCTCACCGATGCCCTGTGTAATTGTAGCATAACCTTACTACGCTTTCATGTAATTCACAAGAAATCATAGCATTCTATTGACCTTCTTGATTACTTGCGAGACCTGCATACTAACCTTTTACAATTAGTGCACTAGGATACCCAGATCTCTCTGCATCTCAGACCTCTGCAACCTCTCATAATCTAGATAATATGCTTTTTTTATTCTTTCTGCTAAAATGGACAATTTCCGACTTGCCCACACTGTGTTCCACTTGCCAGATATTTGCCCACTATCTATGTTCCTTTATAGAGTTCTTATGTCCTTCTCACAACTCATTTACTACCTATCTTTGTGTTATCAGTAAATTTAGCTAACATAGCTTCAGTCCCTGCATCCAAATAATTTCTGTAAATTGTGAAGAGTTGAGGCCCCACTCGTGACATCCTGTCAGCCTGAAAATAACCCATTTATTCCTTCTCTTTGCTTCTTGTTAATCAGCCAATTATTCATGCCAATATGTTACCATTTGCAGGATTTTTTTATTTTTTTGCAATGACCTTTTATGTGGCACCTTATCAAATACCTTTTGGAAAGCCAAATATTATATATCCACTGGTTCCCCTTTATCTATAGCACACGTTGCTTAGAGTCCTACATCAGGGAAACAGACCCTTCGGTCCAACAGTCCATGCCGAACATAATCCCAAACTAAATGAGTCTCACCTGCCTGCTCCCCACCCATGTCCCTCCAAACCTTTCCTGCTCCCCACCCATGTCCCTCCAAACCTTTCCTGCTCATGTATTTATCCAAATGCCTTTGAAACACAATTGCGGCCACATCCACCACTTCCTCAGGAAGTTCATTTTAACACACGAACCACCCTTTGTAAAGAAGATAGTTTGTCCCTCATGTCTCTTTTGAATCTCTCTCCTCTCACCTTTAAAAATATGCCTCCTAGTCTTGAAATCCCCTATCCTAGTGAAAAGACAGATACCATTAAGCCTCTCCATACTTCTCGATTTTATAAACCTCTATAAGGTCACCTCTCAACTTAAATTACAGGTCGTTCTGCTATAACGTGTTTTGTTAACACAAATTCACTGTAAAGCGATTGATGAATTTGAGGACCCTGTTTCTAAAGCGTGATTTTTAAAAAAGTGTACTGACTGTAATACGATTACGTTGCCAATACTAAGGGCTGTTTCTAATGCGCAATTTTTCTATAAGCAGGGTTGCAGAACAACACAACCATTGTGTTATAGACAAACTACCTGTAGTTAAACATGATCTCCCTTTAACAAACCCACGCCAATTCTGCGTGATTACATTGAACGTATCCGAGTGCTCTGTTTTCATGTCTTTAATAATTACTTCTAATATTTTCTAACGTCGAAGTTTCAGTGGGTGAGCATTTTGGTAATAGTGACCATAATTCCATAAATTTTCAGAGACCAAAGGATAAGGACTAGAGTGAACCTTGGATGAAGGTGTTAAATTGGGGGGAAGGCCAACTCTAACTGAATTAGACAAGAATTGGAGAATGTGGATTGGCACCAGCTGTTTGAGGGTAAATCTACATCTGACACGTCGGGGTCTTTTGAAGACCAGTTGATTAGAATGCAGGACAGGCATGTTCCTGTGAAAATGAACAATAGGATTCAGAAACCTCGGATGACAGGGGAAGTCATCAACTTAGTCAAAAGAAAAAGGAAGCATACCTAAGGTCTTGGCAACCAGAAACAGGCAAAGTCCTTTGAAGAATATAGAGAAAATAGGAAGGGGCTCGAACAGCAAGTTGAGAGGGCTAAAATGGGCTATGAAATATCCTTGGCTAGCAAGTTTGGGAGAATCCTGAAGCATTTTATACATATATTAGGAGCAAGAGGATAGCTCGGGAAAGGATAGGCCTACGTAAGGATCGAGGAGGGAGGTTGTGTGTGGAGCCAGAAGAAATGAGCAAGATCCTTAATGATTATTTTACATCGGTATTCACCAAGGAGAGGGACGTGAAAGATGTTGAGGTTAGGGAAGGGTGTGTGAATACTCCGATGTAATGAAAGAGGAAGTGTTGGATGTCTTGAAAGCATTAAGGTCAGCAGGTCCCCAAGGCCAGACGGGATCAATCACAGGATACTGTGGGATTACGAAACGAAATAGTTGGGGCCTTAACAGATAGCTTTGCATCCTCTTTGGCCTCAGGTGAGGATCCAGAGGACTGGAGAATGACCAACGTTGTTCCTTTGTTTAAGAGGGAAGCAGAGATAATCCAGGGAATGACAAGCCAGTGAGTCTGATGTCAGTGGTGGGGAAACCGTTGGCAAAGATAATGGGAGACAGGATGTTTTTCCATTCAGAAGCAAATGGAATTGTTAGTTGGTAAGCAGGACGGGTTTGTGTGGGGAAGGTCATGTCTCATCAACTTGATTGAGTTTTTTGAGGAGGGACAAAGAATGATTGATGATGGAAGGGCAGTGCATGTTGTCTACATGGAATTTTAGTCAGGTAATTGATAAGGTACCTCATGGAAGGCTGGTATAAAAGGTAGAGTCTCATGATATCTTAGATAGATACAAAACTGGCTTGGTCGTGGAAGACAGAGAGTAGCGGTGGATGAATGTGTTTCAGAATGGAGACTAGTAACTGGTGGTGTTCCACAGGGACCCCAGTGCTGGGACTTTTGTTGTTTGTAATGTATAAATGATCCAGAGGACAATGTAGATGGTCTGATTAATAAGTATCCACCAAAATTGGCGGAGATGGAGATCGTGAGGAGGATTGTAAAAGGACACAGCGGGAATATCGATTGCAGATTTGGGCAGATGAATCGTAGCTAGAGTTTAATCCGGAAAAATGTGAGGTAATGCATTTTGGAATATCAAAATCAGGTACAAATTATACAAGAAATGTCAGAACCTTTAGGAGCATTGACATACACAGGGATCTGGACATACAGGTCCACAGATCCCTGAGAGTGGCAACACAGGTAGAAAAGGTGTTCAAGAAGGCAGACAGCACACTTGCCTCATCGGTCAGGGCATTGAATATAAAAGCTGGCAGCCATGTGATGGCTGTATAAAACTTTAGTTCAGCCACATTTGGAATATTACATGTTGTTCTGCTCGCCACGCTCCCAGAAGGTTGTGGATGCTTTGGAGAAGGTTTACCAGGATATTGCCTGGTCTGGAGGGTTTTACTATTGAGGAGAGGTTGGATAAACTCTGGAACGATGGTGGTTTAGGGGGTGATCCCTGATAGAGGTCTACAAAATATGAGGGTGGATGGTCAGAGGCTTTTTCCCAGGGTGGAAAGGTCAATTGCAAGAATGCACAGGTTCAAGATGACAGGGAAAGTTTACAGGAGAGGTGGTGAGGAAAATCTTTCACACAGAGGGTAGTGGGTGCCTGGAACACTGTGCCATTGGAGAGGGTGATAGAGACATGAACAGGAGGCAAACAGAGGGATAAAAACAGAATATGGGAAAGAAGTAGCAGATGTAAATAAGGATTAGGAATTGGCGCATGGCTGAGTGGACCATAGGGCCTTGTTTTGTATTTTCCCAATAACACATTCAACTAAGCAGCCTAATTTCCTGCCCTCTGTCTCCCTCCCTTGTTGCAAAAAAGGAACAACATAAGCTAGTTTCCAATTTAAAGGAACCTTCCCAAATTTAATGAATTTGAAAAATTAGAACAAACACATCAACTACCTTACCTGCTGCTTCTTTTAAGACCCTCTGATGAAATCCATCCAAACCCAGGATTTGTCAACTTGCAATGCCAGCAATTTACTCAGTTCCTGCTTTCCTGGTAATTGTTCTTCCCTCTCTTTTAATTCTTACTATTTCCAGGATCAAGTGCTGTCAGGCAGCAGTGCTAACCACTGAGCCACCATGTCACACCAACAGGACACTCTGTCCTCAGAGGTGTGACTGCCTCCTGGTACATAGAATGCAGGTGACATTCTCCCTCCCTGAAACATCGCCGTGTCTGTAGTTTAGCCTCCAGCTCATAAACTCTGAGCTGCAGCTGCTCGAATTTCACCCACTTCCTGCAGGTATCACAACGGTATCCACGAGCTTCCAGATTTTGGAGCAGATCCTGATCTAGCGGGCTCCTTTCTCCTGGATGGTGTCGAAGTTCTTGAGTGTTGTTGGAGCTGCACCCATCCAGGCAAGTGGGGAGTCTTCCATCACACTTCTGACTTGTGCTGGTGGACGTACTTTGAGGAGTCAACAGGTCGCTTACTGACCACAGTATCTCCACACTCTGACCCTGCCTTTTGTCCTGAAGCTCATCCAAAGTCCTGTGTTCTATCAGCCCTCTCCTTCAGGATCCACATTCTATCTCTCAACCTTCTGACTCTCCAGCTCCAGTTCCTACTGTAAAATATTGCTCTCGATCCACATCGTTGACCAAGGGTTTTGTTTCTCTCACTAATGTCTCCTTTTGGCGAGGCATCCATTTTCTCCCTCGGAGATGTCCTTCTCCACTGAAGGAACTTGTGAATGCCAGTCTTTGCATTGCTCGAAACTGGGGTCAAGCACATGGGTTTACCTCATCTCATCGTTTAACGTGAGCACTTGTTCTGGAGAATCCTATCTTACCCCTCAGTATGACCACCTACAGTCTGACAGTCCTTAGACTTCAGCTTGTCCAGGTTTGACAATGAAGTATCTGCAACATTAAAGACATCACCAGTCACTCTAGCATCTTTAGCCTGACCCAAGGCCCTGGGATTTTCTCCTGAAACCACATGTCTCCCTCTCTCCCGTTCTCTCCCTCCACGGTGCTGTTGAAAGCCTACCCATTAACCAAACTATTGATCACACAATCAAAAGGGCAGCACAGTGGCTCAGTGGTTAGCACTGCTGCCTCCCAGCACCAGGGACCTGGGTTCAATTCCAGCCTCGGGCAACTGTCTGTGTTGAGTTTGCACATTCTCCCCTTGTCTGCATGGGTTTCCTCCGGGTGCACCAGTTTGCTCCCACAGTCCAAAGATGTGCAGGTTAGGGTGGATTGGCCATGCTAAATTGTCCCATAGTGCCCAGGGATGTGTAGGTTAGTGTGGATTGGCCGTGGGAAATTGTCCCATAGTGCCCCGGGATGTGCAGGTTAGGGTGGATTGGCCATGTTAAATTGTCCCATAGTGTCCAGGGATGTGCAGGTTAAGACCATGCGCATCAGCCATGATTGAATGGCGGAGTGGACTTGATGGGCCGAATGGCCTTACTTCCACTCCTATGTCTTATGGTCTTATGGTCTTATGGGTGGATTGGCCATGTTAAATTGTCCCATAGTGCCCAGGGATTGGTCAGAGTATTGAGTACAGGGGTTGGGAGGTCATGTTGCGGCTGTACAGGACATTGGTTAGGCCACTGTTGGAATATTGCATTCACTTCTACTCTCCTTGGTGTAGAAAGTTTCATGTGAAACTTGAAAGGACTCAGAAAAGATTTACAAGGATGTTACCAGGGTTGGAGGATTTGAGCTACAGGGAGAGGCTGAATAGGCTGGGGCTGTTTTCCCTGGATCGTCAGAGGTTGAGGGGTGACCTTATAGAGATTTACAAAATCATGAGGGGCATGGATAGGGTAAATAGACAAAGTCTTTTCCCTGGGGTATGGGTGTCCAGAACTAGAGGGGCATAGGTTTATGGTGAGAGGGGAAAGATATAAAAGGAACCAAAGGGGCAGCTTTTTCACCCAGAGGGTGGTGCGTGTATGGAATGAGCTGCCAGAGGAAGTGGTGCAGGCTGGTACAATTGCAACATTTAAGAGGCATTTGGATGGGTATATGAATAGGAAGGGTTTGGAGGGATATGGGCCGGGTGCTGGCAGGCGGGACTAGATTGGGTTGGGACATCTGGTTGGCACGGACGAGTTGGACCAAAGGGTCTATTTCCGTGCTGTACATCTGAGGTTATGGTGGATTGACCATCCTAAATTGTCTCATAGTGCCCAGGGATGTGCAAGTTAGGGTGGATTGGCCATGCTAAATTGTCTCATAGTGCCCAGGGATGTGCGGATTAGGGTGGATTGGCTGTGGGAAATTGTCCCATCGTGTCCAGGGATAGACAATAGGTGCAGGAGTAGGCCATTCTGCCCTTCGAGCCTGCACCACCATTCAATATGATCATGGCTGATCATCCTTAATCAGTATCCTGTTCCTGCCTTATCTCCATAACCCTTGATTCCACTATCCTTGAGAGCTCTATCCAACTATTTCTTAAATGAATCCAGAGACTGGGCCTCCACTGTCCTCTGGGGCAGAGCATTCCACACAGCCACCACTCTCTGGGTGAAGAAGTTTCTCCTCATCTCCGTCCTAAATGGTCTACCCCTTATTTTTAAGCTGTGTCCTCTGGTTCGGGACTCACCCATCAGCGGAAACATGTTTCCTGCCTCCAGAGTGTCCAATTCTTTAATAATCTTATCCCCTCTCAATCATATCCCCTCTCAGTCTTCTAATCTCAAGGGTATACAAGTCCAGTCGCTCTAGTCTTTCAGTGTAAGGTAGTCCCGCCATTCCAGGAATTGACCTCGTGAACCCACACTGCACTCCCTCAATAGCCAGAATGTCTTTCCTCAAATTTGGAGACCAGAACTGCACACAGTACTCCAGGTGTGGTCTCACCAGGGCCCTGTACAGCTGCAGAAGAACCTCTTTGCTTCTATACTCAATCCCTCTTGTTATGAAGGCCAGCATACTATTAGCCTTCTTCACTACCTGCTGTACCTGCATGCTTACCTTCATTGACTGGTGTACAAGAACACCCAGATTTCTCTGTACTGCCCCTTTACCTAAATTGATTCCATTTAGATAGTAGTCTGCCTTCCTGTTCTTGCCACCAAAGTGGATAACCATTCATTTATCCACATTAAACTGCATTTGCCATGCATCTGACCACTCACCTAACCTGTCCAGGTCAGCCTGTAATCTCCAAACATCCTCCTCACATTTCACCCTGCCACCCAGCTTAGTATCATCAGCAAATTTGCTAATGTTATTACTAATACCATCTTCTATATCATTAATATATATTATAAAAAGCTGCGGTCCCAGCATGATCCCTGCGGGACCCCACTGGTCACTGCCTGCCATTCCTAAATGGAGTTTCCCATCAGCCAACCAACTTTCAATCCAAGTTAGTACTTTGCCCCCAATACCATGCGCCCTAATTTTGCTGACTAGGTTAGGGTGGATTGGCCATGGTAAATTGTCCCATAGTGCCCAGGGAGGTGCAGATTAGGGTGGATTGGTCATGGGAAACTGTCCCATAGTGCCCAGGGATGTGCAGATTAGGGTGGATTGGCCATGGGAAATTGCCCTGTAGTGTCTGGGGATATGTGAGTGAGGTGGGTTTGCCATGGGAAATGAGGGGTTACGGGGTGGATCTGAGTGGGACTTGATGGGCTGAATGGCCCACTTCCACACTGTAAAGATTCTGTGATGATGAGGTATCCCTGAATGTGTCATATTTTGTTTGGTTCCGGTTCTGTGACGTGCTGTCGGACATTTCCTCCAGTGTTAAAGATGCAAGTTTTGTTTTTGAAACCAGTTTGTTGCTGTTCACAGGGTTAGAGATGTGCTGAGCTATTATCCAACATGCCGGCAACAGCTGAATGGTCAGAGCAGATTGCACACTGTCATTCGCCTTTACGTTGGAGTCGAGCTCCGAGTGGGAAACTGGATTTCAGAGAGAGATTTCAGGGCCACTATACTAACACATTGATCTTTGGGTGTACACTGAGAGCATGAGCCCAGCCTAACGAGAAGCTTGAGCAAAGGGGGAGAATATAAATTATTTTTCTAATTAAAATATTCGGACATACCTCTAGAGGAAGTGGGTCTTGAACCCAGTCCTTCTAGCTCAGAGTCACCACCACTGCACCACAAGAGCTCCCTTTTGAACAATACTGGAGTTGCTGGATTGCAAGTCCAGCAGAAACACTGTCACTTCCCAAGGGGTTAAGATAAAACCTGGGGATTCCTGGTTCCTTCTCGGACCCCAGTCACACCTATCGTGCAAGTGCAAATGTTTGTCAAAGTCATGCTAGGGTTTAGCTGTGGCTGATTGGGAAAACAGACTGAGGTGGATGTGGCTCAAAATTGTCTCTTAATTTTCTGTTTCTTCAGGAACGAACCAAATTGAAACCCCAGAACCAACCACGGCTGGAAAACCAGCAGAGACACTGGAGAGCCAAGACCATGAAGCCGAGGAAGAAAGCATCTGAGGTCATGTCAATGAGGGATGCAGGGAAAAAGAATATTGAAATGGGGCACAAAGAGATACAGAAAGTGTCACCCAGATGTAAAAGAGAAAGCCAAGAGGGATGTGGCTTGGAAAGTAGAGAGAGAATGTTTATCAGACTGATTCCTGGGATGTATGAAGAGAGATTGGATCGATTAAGGCAATATTCACTGGAGATTAGAACAATGAGGGGGAGATCTCACAGAAACAGGTCAAGACAGGGGAAACTCAGGAAAGATGTAACTGGGGAGTCCAGAACCAGGGGCTCACCATCTAAGGATACAGGGTAGGCCATCTCGAACTGAGTTGAGAAATTTGTTCATGCAGAGAGTGGGGAGCCTGTGGAATTCTCTGAACAGAAAGGGATTGGAGGCCAAATCATTGAATGCTTTCAAGAAGGAGTTCGATATAGTTCTTGGGGCTAAAGGGACTGAAGGATATGGGGAACAAACGAGAACAGGGGACTGAGTTGGATGATCAGCCGTGGTAATACTGAATGGGAGAGCAGACTGGAAGGGCTACTCCTATTGTCTAAGCTTTCATGTGGCAAGACAAAGAGATGAGGGCATAAAATGAGAGAGGTCGGAAGGGAATGAGTGCTGGGAATATCCCGAAAATATTTCCCTCCTTACGCTTTGGGCTTTCCTCTTGACGGGAGCATGGGTGAAATGAGCAAGTAAAGTAGTTCAGTCCATGAACAGTCAGTCAGTCAGTCACAGCCTGCTGTGATTTTCTAACTGCTCGCAACTCCACTCGCTTGATCTCTCTCTCTCTCATTTACAGCGATGGACACCCAAGTTTCACAGAGGGACTCCATTCTTATCGCCTTCCTGTCCTGAGTTCCAGGTTTCAGTGTTAACCCTGGGTGGGAGGGTGCTCTGAAAGTGTGGGCCAGGGCTAGACACTGTGCGGGGTGACCTTCTAGGGGTTTATAAAACCATGGGGCATGGATAGAGTAAATAGCAAAAGACTTTTTTTCTGGGGAGTCCGGAACTAGAGGGTGTAGGTTGAAGGTGAGAGGGGAAAGATTTAAAAAGGAACCTAAGGGGCAACTTTTTCTCTGAGTGGGTGGTGCGTGTATGGAATGAGCTGCCAGAGGAAGTGGTGGAGGCTGGTACAATTGCAACATTTAAGAGGCATTTGGATGGGTATATGAATAGGAAGGGGTTAGAGGGAGATGGGCCAAGTGCTGGCTAATGGGACAAGATTAGGTTAGGATATCTGGGTCAGCATGGACGGGTTGGGCCAAAGGGTCTGTTTCCGTGCTGTACATCTCTGTGACTCTAAATGGGACTAGAATAGGTTAGGATATCTGGGACAGCATGGACGGGTTGGACCGAAGGGCCTGTTTCCATACTATACATCTCTGTGACTCTATAACTTGTCTCTTCTGCTTACAGAATGAACAGCCTGCCACAAAGAAGAGAAAAACCGCAGGCAATTCCAGTCAGATGAGTGAGCACTCTTGTGTTGTGTTTCCGATCAATTATCATGTGGAGCAAGTGGAAATTGTCTTAAATGAGCAAGACAGTGGGGAATGAGAGCTGGGGGCAGAGGGAGGATGTGGATGAAGGAACTGGAGGTATCGTGGCCACGTTTGCTGCTGGCGCAAAGCTCGGGAGGAAATTAGATTGTGAAGGTGACATGAGAGGGGGGAGAAAGAAGAAATAAGTCTGGTAAATGGAGCACAATGTGGGAATATGGAGAATATTGACAGGAAGAATTTTTAAAAAAGCATAAATGGTGAGAGATTGCATGGGAATCTGGGTATCCTCATGTGTGAATTATTCTGAAAGCTTAGTATTCAGGTACAACTGGGAATCAGGAAAGCTAAAACCATGTTGTTGTTTATTGCAAGGGGGATTGAATGCAAAAATAGGGAGGTCATGTTTCAGTTGTCCAGAACATTGGTGAAACCACATCTGGAGTGCTTTGTCCAGTATCGGTCCCCTTTTCGAAGGAAGGATCTCAATGTATTGGAGGCAGTTCAGAGAAAGTTAACTTTACTCAGACCTGGAATGGGCTTGGTGGTCTCACAAGAAATGTTTGCACAGGTCAGGCTCGTACCTGCTGGAGTTTAGAACAGTAAGAGGTGACTTGATGGGAGCATGAGATCCCGAGGGGCCCTGACAGGATGGACGTGGAGATGATGTTTCCCGTCCTGACAGAATCCAGAACAAAGGTGTCACCATTTCAAAAATGGTGTGTTGTCCATTTCAAACGGAGGAAGATTTGTTTTTCTCGGAGGCTCCTGAGTTTGTTTGTACTCTCTGCCTCAGAAGCCGAATCCTTGAAGATCCTCTGGAGAAGGGAAAGAGTGAAAGGTTCTCAGGGCTGGACAGTAAGCGGTTGCGCTGTGATCTTATTGAGTGGCAGTTGATCGAAACGCTGTGTTAGCTTCCATGCGGTGCTGAAATCGCTGTGTTTATTGACACACTGGCTTCTGCTCCAAAACAAAGCTTTCTCGGTCAGGCGCAGAATCACCATTCTTTCTCCCACATCAGACACTGTTACCGATCTTGGTGAGCTTGTTCCATGACAGCGGAGACCACTGCAGTAACCTGCGCTCTTTTCTGTGCAGATCCCAAACAGAAGGTGGGGAAGGTGCCCAATGTGAACACTGCTCGATGGAAACCACTACCCCAGAGTACGAGAGACTACATCGCTGCAGCAATCGACATTGCTATATAGTATGTACCCATCATAATGTTTCATCAATGGCTTCGATTGGCCTTGAGCACAGAGTGGTTGGGAACTGCCTGATGTCAGTCTTTCCAGGATCTCAAAGGAGAAGGTGCATTTATCAGTGTGACACCAGACTGGAGGATTGAAGAGCCTGAGGCTTTTCTCAGGCCGAGACCTGTCAAATTATTGCTGTGTTTCGTAAAGGGCTCTCCTCTCGACCCATGTGCACTTCTACCCCCCCCCCCCCGTTCACCCCTCCCTCCCCAGATGTAACTGGCTTCCAGTTACTGCCCACCAACCCTGACCCCTGCAGAAGTAACATGTCGCCACATGTGGAATAGTGCGCGCGTAGCCTCCTGCCCTGTGGTCAGTGGTGCTCGGGGAACGTTTGGGTTGTCTGTGTTGCCACCCTGCTCCCCTCCCTATTCCAAATCCCGTCTCGCTCACGTCTCTGTGTTTTATTTTCATCTCTCGTTGTGCCAAATTGCAGCCGATTTTAAAACTTGCGCTCTGATTTCCCGCAGCAATGCGCTACCACTGAAGGGTTCCAAGATGGAGGCCAGTCAGGAACATCTGAGCCAGTTAAAGCACAGGTAGGTGTGGCTGCTGGGAATCTTCGCCGTGCCGTGTGGAGGGAAGGGGAATCTTGCTGTAGTCCCTCTCTCTCTCTGAAGCTGCAGAGCCCACATTCAGCGGTAGTTGGAACGTTTCAGCCCAGAGCAGCACTCTTCAAACATTCAGCTTTCCTGGCATTTTTCAGGCCTGCCCAGTAACATTCGTGCTTTTCCTTCTTTCCAGATTTCTGGATCGATGTTCCTCCCTCAAAGTACCTGTGAGCAAATTGAAAGATTTGAGAAATGTCCAGAGGTCCTGTGTGTCCAAGGAAGAATACCTGAAGGAGGATGAAGTCTCCCTGCGAGTCTTGCAGGTATTTAACTCGAACACGACTCACCCAGTTAGTAACATTCCAATCGAGGCAGGAGCTTCCCGATCTCCATCGCACTCTATGGAGAATCTTACCCATCAGGCTCCTCCTAGGGCTGTTAGCTATTTACAGACCTCATCTATTTTAGTCTCATTCCCCCCTCAGTCAACCCCAAACCCCATGCGAACCATCCTGCCTGCCTGGATTTACCCAGTTCCCCTCTTAAAGCATCAAAACTCGGGCTGGAGTAGGCCATTCGGCCCCTCTCAGCCTGTTCTGCCATTCAATGTGACCCTGACTGACCCTCTATCTCCGAGCCGTATTCCCGCATTCCCTCCACGCTCTCGACATGTTTAATATCCAAAAGTGTATCCCTCTCCCTCTCCCTCTCCCTCTCCCTCCATCTCTCTCTCGAATGTGCGATGTGGAGGTGCTGGGTGTTGGACTGGGGTGAACACAATGTCTGAAGTTACACTGCCCCAGATGATAGTCTCACTGGTGTATTTGAAACCATGAGCTTTGTCGCCTGATGAGGTTCCGAAAGCTCCTGATTCCAATTAAACCCGTCAGACTATAACCTGGCCGTTGTCTGACTTCTTGCTTTCCGGAATGTTCTCAGTGGCCCCGGCCGCCAGACCTTTCTGTGGGAGAGAATTCTACAGGATGGGCACCGGCTGTGTGAGGAAATCGTTCCCCATCTCCACGATGCTGTGTATCCCGGGATTCTGCGCTCTCCGGTCTGATCCCCGCCCGGGGACGCACACCAAGACGAAACAACCAACTGCGCCTGGAGGGGAGGGGGGTCAGCAACTCGGTGAAAGACCCTCTTTGCTCTGCCCGAAATGTGTGGGTTTTCCAGAGCGAGGGGCTTGACCCTGACCGAGTGCTGCCGACCGCTACATTCCAGGCTCCAGGACGATGGGCTGAAGGGACACACTGCAGCTCGCTGCTTTCCCTGCACCCCCACCCCCTCCCCCAAATTCAGTGTCTCCTGGATGACTCGGCCTCTCCTTGTGCCTCAGGATGAGTTGGATAAGATCCTCAAGACCATGGAGCAGAACAGCGAGGACGTGGACAAGCTGCAGAATGAGATCAGTACTCTGAGAGCATTTCTGGACGAGACAGAAAACGAGCAGTTCCAGGTGGGTGTCTGTCCCCCTCCCCGCTGTGACCGCACACGCTCAGTGCATTGTCCAAAATTGGCCACAGCCGAATCGGCTCTTCCTATTGGTTAACCCGCCCTCATGACTGGGAGGGAGCGATGCCTTCATTTCACCCCTCACTCACTATCACAGGCAAAACTGGGGCACAGGATTAACCCTGAGCCTGTTCATGCTGCATATCCATAGACACAAGCTTTCAGGCTGGGAGTCTTGGAATTATATTCAGGGCCAGCGGTATTCCCTGTAGGACTCCAGCCAGGCCAGCAGGAACCTATCCTTCCTCTTCCCGATGGTGGCTGTGACTCACAGTATGCTGATCTCCACCACGGGCACACTGTGGAAACAAATCTCAAATACACTCTCCGTGAGCCCAGGCTGGATTCACTCTGTCCCTGTCCTGCCACCTTTAGTGACCAGTTACCCAGATGCAGCCAGCTCTCTCCACACCTGCATGCCCTTCAGAATAATACCTTTTCTGTTGTGCTGTCTCTGCACGTTCTTCCGAAATCCAT
Source organism: Chiloscyllium plagiosum (assembly GCF_004010195.1). Lineage (NCBI taxonomy): Eukaryota > Metazoa > Chordata > Chondrichthyes > Orectolobiformes > Hemiscylliidae > Chiloscyllium > Chiloscyllium plagiosum. The sequence goes on along the minus strand of NC_057755.1, from coordinate 4,592,786 downwards.
CGCGTCGCGCTGCTCCACACTGAACTTCAGCTGCCACTTGCCTGCCCACTCTGCCAACTTGCTGTGCCCATTTTTTAATTTAATTCCTTGATTGGGATGTGGCCAGCATTCATTGCCTGTCCCTGATTGCCCAGAGGTTCTGTAACCAACCTGCCTCCCTTGCCGTTTCCACTGCACCCAAGTGCTGTATCATTCACAGGCTGTGAAATGGTCCCCTACACACCAAGGTGCGGGTGGTTATATATTAGAAAATGCTCAGGTCCCAATGCCAACCCCTGGAGAACTCCACCACAAACCTTTGTCCTGTTACCCCTTCACCGTTCCTCCCCTGTTTCTTCTCCTTCAGTCTGTTTCGGAACCCTTTTACTCCCTGACCTGAACCTTTCCACACAAGCTTGTTGTGTGACACTATATTGAACAGAAGTCCATGTACACCACATCAACAGCGTTACCCTTATCAACCTTCTGAGTTAGCTCATCGAGTCATGCATCACAGAAACTAGTCCTCACCAACCATGTTCCGAAACTAAACCAGTCCTATCTGCCTGCGTTTGGCCCATATCCCTCTTAACCTTTTCCTATTCATGGACTTATCCGAATATCTGTTCAATGTTGTGACTGTGTCTGCGTCTGCCACTTTCTCTGGCAGTTTATTCCACACACTAACCACACTCTGTGTCAAAAAAACATTGAACCCCCCCATGTCCTTTTCAAACCTTTCTCTTCTCACCTTAAAAATCTTCCCCCTTGTTTTGAACTGCCCCCCCCCCGCCACTGCCTTAAGAAAAAGACCTTTGCTAATCACCTTATCGATGCCCCTCATGGTTTCATCAATCTCGTGAAGGTCACCCCTCAACCTCATACGCTGCTGTGAGAAAGGTCTCAGCGTATCCAGCCTCACCTTCTAGCTCCAACTCTCCATTCCCAGCAACATCCTGGGAAACCTTTTCTGACCCCTTTCCAGCTTCATTATCCCCTTCCTCTTCAAGAAACTCAAGCAAGTTAGTTCGAGATGATTCTCCTTGAACGAATCCATGATGAACCTTCCAAATGAACCAGTATTTTTCCATGGGAATACTAGCCCTATCTAGAACTGTTGTTTCTGGAAGATTCCCACTACCAAAGTTAACCCGACTGGGCTAGAATTGCTGAGCCAATTGTTACAACCTTTTTTCAAGTAGCATGTACCATTTGCCATTCTCCAGTTCTCTGGGACGAGAATGGGAGAATCCCTGCAGTGTGGGACCAGGCCACTCGGCACAATGAATCCACACTGACTTTCCGAAATGTCCCACCTCACATTGATCTGAATTAAACTCTATTTGCCACTCCTCAGGCCATCTGATGAAGGTCCTGTAGTAATCTGAGGTAATCTGCTTTGCTGTCCACTCCACCTCCAATGTTAGTGTCACCTGCAAACGTCCTGCCCGTCTCTCCTATGTTCTAGTTGGAAGGACAGAGATCATCGCACTCGTTACTATTCTGAAGGAGGAAGATTGGAGAGATGCTGCTGGCCAATATTCAATGTCATTTTCAACAAGGGATTGTGTCAATGTTGGTCCTTTTTATTGCCATTCCTGAGCCCGGCTGGAAAGGAGCCTTCTCTCCTTGAGGCAGGATACTGACTCCTTTCTCTCTCTCTCTCTCTCTCTCTCTCTCTCTCTCTCTCCCCCCCTCCCCCTTCCTCCCTCTCTCCTCAGAATGTGGGTGTTGGAGTTCTAAACCTCCCGGAGCTCCCTGAAGCCAGTTTCCAGCAAACCACTCTTCAGGTAGGTGTCCACAGTGTGGAAATGATGGAAGGGGTTGGGATTGGGAGAACAGTGTGTGGAAGGAGAAGCGGATTGGAGCAGTTGTGGTCAGAGCTGCACGCATTAATGTGTTTAAAGGAATGAATGTCAGCGCAGGGAGATGCGAAGCCATCTGCTTTTCACCTCCGAGGGAATGGAACTCTCAGCTCCAGCCGACGTTCACACAGGGACAATCGAGAGACCGGTTACCTCGACTCACCCGTTGGATAGTGGCACTGGAGTGAATTGGGGGGACTGGGTTCTCTTTCTGTGTTGCGAGGAGCAGAAGTAGGCCATTCAACCCCTTGAGTCTGTGCTGTTATTCAATAAGACCATGGCTGATCACTGAGCCTCATCCCCTAATCCCTCCCTCTCCCCACATCCTTCCATCCCTTTCACCACAAGAGCTATATCCATCTCCTTCTTGAAAGCACACAATGGTTTGGCCTCAGCCACTGTCTGTGATGGAGAGTTACACTGGCTCACCTCTCTCTCTGGGTGAGGATGTTTCACCTCATCTCAGTCCTGAAAGGTTTATCCCTTATCCTTAAATTACCCCCCCCCCCCCCACCGACTCAATGAGTTGCTCCATTGTCCACGTGTTTTGATTCCCTCTCCAAAATGAGTAATTGGTTTCCTTTTATGATGCTATCCAGAATTAAGAAAGGGACTTTCACTTAATTCATTTGACGACCTCAAACAGCATCCATTTACTATCAAAAAAAAAATTCATTGTCAAAATAAAAATGGGAAAGCCGATTAATATTTAAGATGTAGTCCAGAATTAGAACTTGAGTTAGTTCAGGCACATCCACAGAACACAAAAGCCCAAGGCTCTGCAGGGATGATATTGAAAACGGGCGAAAGAAAGCCAGCGTTCTTATTGACCGATAGTCTGGAAAGCAAAAGATGGGAGTTTGATAAATCACTTAATCCCCTGGGGTTTCTTCTCTTTTTTTTTTCCCCTTCCTTTTGGTCACTCAGACAGCACCTTCCAAACCCATAACCACTTCCACCTGGAAAGACAAGGGGCAGCAGATAACATGGGAACACCACCCCTCCCCTGCAAGTTCCCCTCCCAGCCCCACACCATCATAGTGTGGGAATATATCGCCGTTCCTTCAGTGTGGCCGGGTCAGAATCCTGGAATTCCCTCCCTCAGGGCACTGAGGGTCAATCTATGGCACACTGACTGCAACAGTCCCAGATGGCAGCTCAGTCCCACTTTCTCGAGGGGCAGTTACGGACAGGAAACAAATGTTGGCCTGTGATTGATTGAATATTTATTCTTCATGCCACGAAACAATCCCCACCCCCGCCCCAGAATGGTGAGTGGGTTGGAGGGGAGCTTGGGGGATGTTCCCATATATCTGCTGCCCTTGTTCTTTGAGGTGGTAGGAATTTGGAAGCTTCTGTCCCAGGAGGTTTGCCTGATGGTACACGCCTCTCCCACTGTGCGTCGGCAGTGAATGGTTAATCCAGCAGGGGGCACTGGGTGCCATTCCGGAATGGGTTTCCACCTCTGGTAGGAGCTCATTCCCAACTGCAGGCTGGTCCTGCTGCAGTTCCACACTTCCACATACACGGACACGTAAGTACACGCACGCACGCACACACACACACACTGACATGCACGTACACGCAGGTACATACATGGCACACTTACATACACATGTATGCGCGCACACTGACATACACACACACTTACATGTGCACACTTGCGTACACATACACGCACACTTGCATACGCTTACACGCACATACATGCACACACAAGCATGTACATATACATACACGCACTATCACACATGCACACACGTACACACACTCAAACGCAAGGACATGTACACACATGCATAAACACACACGTACACATATATATATATATACACACACACACTTGAATACCAACCCAAACGCACTTACATGCAAACAAGCACACTTACATGCACACACAAACATACAGGCACACTTGCGCACGTTCGTACACTAGTGCACACATACACACAAGCACACTGATGCACCCATCCCCCAGCATCTTTAGTCGCACGGACACAAACCCATGCCCCCCGTGATGAGACACTGCAGCAGTGTCTTTCCCTGTGTTGGGGAGTAACTGTGCTGTCTCTGCAACCTCCTGTCTATTGTGTGTTCCCAGGAGAAGCTGATGGCCATCGGAAATCAAGTCTCACTCCGCCAGGACCTTCAGATTATTCAGCATTGCCCTGCCATGCAAAACCTGTTGACCTTCCTCGAACACGCCCATGCAGAAGCTGAAAACGTCTCTCCTATTGGCCACTGAATTAATTTTACCTTTAATGTTTGTTCTGTGTTGTGTCTCAGCCGTTAACTAATTGATTCCTTGCATTGGAGTTATATGTTTCCAGAAGCAGATCTATAATAAACTTGTTAGTTTTAACCAAACCTTTACCCGGGTCTGTTTGCGTTCTGCTGTCTATGTGAGGGGACAAAGTTTCTCTTGAACAGGAGAGAGGGGGGTCTAACAGGAGGAAGCTTCCTCCTCCCACCTTTCCCACCAATAATCATTTCACTCCTTGTGTGACCATCTGATTCCTCTTGGAAGGAGATTTCTCATCAAGCTGTTCAGAAACGTTATTACACACCTCTGAAGCAGGTGGGACTCAAATCCAGTCATCACAGTCCTCAGGGCCCTCTCAAAACCACCAAGTATAGTTTGTAATCACGTAGGGGCTGAGCAGAGGCAACTGCAGATGTTTTCTGATCAATCTTTTCAGAGATGATACAACACACCTCAGGAGCAATTATTTGTCAAGGTGAAGCATCACGTCCATGTTTTTATACACTATGCCTCTATTTATAAACACAAGGATTCTATAAACCTTAAAAACTGAGTCAACTTGCCTGGCTACCATCAGAGAAGTATGCACATGAACCCTGAGGACCCTCTGCTCCTGTACTGAGTACAGCAGCACAGAGAGAAGCCCTTCGGCCCAAACAGGTCCATGCTGGCCAAAATGTCTGTCCACACTAACCCCATTTCCCTGCACTTGGTCCATATCCATCTAACCCTTTCCTATCCATGTATTTGTCCAAATGCCTCTTAAATGTCATCAGTGTACCTGCTTCAACCAATTGCACTGGCAGCTCATTCAATGTGCGTACCACCCTCTGTAAAAACATTGCCCCTCGGGTTCCCTTTTATTCTTTCCCCTCGAGCCTTAAACTGATGCCCTCGAGTCCTCGCTTCCCCAACCCTGGGAAAAAGACTGAGTGCATTCACTCTATCCATGCCTCTCATGATCTTGTACACTTCTTTAAGATCTCCCCTCGGTCGTCCAACACTAAGAAAAACGTCCTATTTGTCCAAACTCTCCCTATAACTCAGACCCTCGAGTCCTGGCAACATCCTTATAAATTTCTATTGCACTTGTTTCTAGTTTAATAACATCCTTCCTATGGTCAGGTGACTTAAACTGAATACAGTACTCCAAATTTGGCCTCACCAATGTCCCGTACAACTGCAAAATAACTTCCCAACTTCAAAGGTTTTGAACACTTCCACAAAAGACAGCGAAAGCTGAACCAGTTGTTAAGTTTTTCAGACTGGAGGCCTGTGACCAGTGGAGTTCCGCATAGATCAGTGTTGGGTCCACTTCTTTTCATCATTTATATAAATGATTTGGATGCGAGCATAAAGAGGTACAGTTAGTAAGTTTGCAGATGACACCAAAATTGGAGGGTGTAGTGGACAGCGAAGAGGGTTACCTCAGATTACAACAGGATCTGGACCAGATGGGCCAATGGGCAGAGAAGTGGCAGATGGATTTGTCACATTAATTTAGACAAATGTGAGGTGCTGCATTTTGTAAATTTCAAACTACCTAAGGCACAGCAGTGGTGCAGAGATTATAATAGGAACTCAGATAGTTGCCGGCATTTTGGAGGGTAAAGGTCATGGAAGGTTGTAGGGGCTGCAGAAAGATATTGAGGTGGTGTGCTGTTGTGGGGGCTGGAGGATTTTACAGAGATGGAATGAGTTGTAGGGGTTGGAGGAGATAACAGACACTGAAAGGGGTGTAGGGGCTGGAGGAGCTGACAGAGATAGGGAGGGATGTAGGGGCTGGAGAACGTTACAGTGAGAGGGAGGGGGGTGTAGGGG
>NC_057755.1:4578485-4582956 GCF_004010195.1 Chiloscyllium plagiosum | reverse complement strand
CACTGTCGGAGGGTCAGTGCTGAGGGAGTGCCGCACTGTCGGAGGGTCAGTGCTGAGGGAGTGCCGCACTGTCGGAGTGTCCGCTGTGACGGTGACCGTTGGGAATTTGAAAACGGAGACTGCGCGCGGGTCCGTCCACGCCCCTCTCCTGTCGCGTGCGCCTTGTCCTGTTCGGGGGGGGGGCGGGTGCAGCTTTCCGCTCCTGCTGCTGATTGGAGCAACCGCCCTGACTGGGCGTGGTCCCTTCCTTAATGGGCGTGGCTCCACATCTCCCTCAATTGGCACCGGCCTCGAAGGCGGGGCTCTGTTCTTCATAGGTGGGGCCTGTCCGCAGCACCTCTGCTCTGATTGGTTGACGCGGATCCGCCCGCCCCCTGAGCCCACGTGCAGCCTGGTGTCCTCCCCGTGGTCACGTGGTTTGTCTTGGCCATGTTGTTGCCAAGCTCTTGATCTTGCTCTCATCCCCATCTCTCTGTACCCCCAATCAGGAGGACTGCTTTTGTACAAACCACCTTTATTGCACCGTGCTCCCAGTCCCCCGTGAGAGTTCCTCAGAAGTGTTGGCTGTATACTTTAGGAGCCTGTTGGTGGGGGGGGGGGCATGCTTGGTGTTGATTGGGGCATGTTGAGTTGATGAGTGGGTCAGCGCCAAGGCATTATGGGTAAAGATGAAGTTGTCCACTTCAAGGGCCACGACAGGAAGGCCACTTATTCCCTCCGTGCAGGCAGCCTGGGAAAGGGAAGGGTGCCATGACACTTTGGTGTCCTTGTGCCCAGTCGCTGAAAGTAATCATGAAGTTGGAGCAGGTGGTGAAAAAGGTGCATGGTACGTTGGCGAGACTGGTTTAGTACTGGCTATGGTGCAACTGCTTTATTCCCTGACTGATGCTTGGGACAGCGGGACTGAAAAGAGACTGAATCAGTTCAGACTGTATTCAAGGAGGCAGAGATAAATGACGGGCACTTCTTGGAAAGCCATAGATTTTAAGAGGACATGACAGGTTAGATGTTCTCAATGACTCTGGGGCGTTCAGAACTAAGGCTCAGAGTCTAAGGAGGCAAAGGAGACAGTTTTGGAAATGAGAAGACGTGCTCACACAGAGCGAGGTCATCCTGTGGGAACTGTTGAGGTCAAAACATCAAATGTTTTCTCAGAGGAATCGGATATGGTTTATTTTAGGATCACAAAGCCCCTACAGTGTGGAAGCAGACCATTCGGCCCATCGAGTCCACACTCTGAAGTGCATCCCACCCAGACCCACCCATCCCTGCATTTCCCATGGCTTACCCACCAAGCTTACACACCCCTAGAGCCTATGGGAACTATGGGAGCACCTGGAGGCAAGCCACGCAGACATGGGAAGAATGTGTACACTCCATACAGACAGTCCTCGAGGAGGGAATTACAACCCAGGAGCCTGGCGCTGTGAGGCAGCAGTGCTAACAGCTGGCGATCAAAGACTATGGGTAAGAATTGTGAACAAGTCAGTTTGGATCAGCTCTGACTGTCTTGAAAGAGGGATCAGGCTTGACATTCCTACTCCTATTTTCTATATTTCTATGAACCAGAGGAGAGGAGGTTGACTCGAATGACCCCAGGGGTGAGGGCCTCAGCACTTTTTCAATTCGTTTGTGGGATGTGAAGATTGCTGGGTGGTTGAGCTTAATTGGCCGTCCTTAGTTGCCCCTTGAGAAGGTGACCTTGAACGACTCCAGTCGTTGTGCTGTAGGTTGACCAACAAGGAGGGGATTCCAGGATTGTGACCCAGCAACACTGAAGGGTAGTAATATACTGTAAAAGTCAGAATGGTGAGTGGTTTGGAGGGGAACCTGAAGGGAGCAGTGTTCCCATGTATTTGCTTGGCTTTGGGAGAGACTTGAGGGGCAACTTTTTCACCCAGAGGGTGGTACGTGTATGGAATGAGCTGCCAGAGGAAGTGGTGGAGGCTGGTACAATTGCAACATTTAAGAGGCATCTGGATGGGTTTATGAATAGGAAGGGTTTGGAGGGATAAGGGCCGGGTGCTGGCAGGTGGGGCTAGATTGGGTTGGGATATCCGGGTTGGCATGGGCGGGTTGGACCGAAGGGCCTGTTTCCGTGCTGTACATCTCTATGACTCTATAAGTGGTCGTGGGTTTGGAAGGTGCTGTCTCTCTTTGAAGGTCTGCAGTAGATAGTACACAGTGCTTCCACTGAGCATGAAGGTAGTGGGAGTGGATGCTTGTGGGTGTGGAGCCAATCAAACAGGCTGCTTTGTATTGGATAAAGTCGAGCTGTTAACGTGTTGTTGGAGACGTGGGGAATATTCCGTCACACTCCTGGCCTGTACCTTAACGTGAAGAGATTCAAGAAGTTGAGGTTATGCTTACCCTTCCAAAAGATGAAAATTCCTGCACAGTGACTTCCTCTCCCAGGTTTTGTCGGTCCATTCAGTTGTTGACGCATTTGTGCCAAGCCCTTGGAGGTGAACCAGTCGCCGGCCTGTGATTATGATGTTTGAGTGCTGTGTGGCTGCCCTGTCACTGGGCCGCTCTGACAGGTGCGGCACGGTGGCACAGTGGTTAGCACTGCTGCCTCACAGCGCCAGAGACCTGGGTTCAATTCCCGCCTCAGGCGACTGACTGTGTGGAGTTTGCACATTCTCCCCGTGTCTGCGTGGGTTTCCTCCGGGTGCTCCAGTTTCCTCCCACAGTCCAAAAGATGGGCAGGGTCAGGCGAATTGGCCATACTAAATTGCCCGTAGTGTTAGGTAAGGGGTAAATGTAGGGGTATGGGTGGGTTGCGCTTCGGCGGGTTGGTGTGGACTTGTTGGGCCGAAGGGCCTGTTTCCACACTGTAAGTAATCTCATCTAATCTAATCTAATCAAATCAATATCCCCACCTTACGAGCAGACAGTCTTCCATCGTCCCCGACCCACCCAGCCGCATTCGGACAGACTTGACCGCGTACTCGCTTCTCCCATTGTGGATGGCTCCCCAACACCCATTTATCCCTGAAACCTCCTCAAATCCTTCCCCATTCCCCCACTCCCGTGGGGAGTTGGTCGCTCAACTAACCGATGCATTCCTTTTCGTTTTAAGATTCAGCCCGTGGACAAGTCTGAAGATCATGATGAATTATGGCCATCTTCTCGTGCTGGTGCTGAGGGAGCCTGGTGGTGCTGGAGGAGCCATTTTTCAGAAAGGACCATTTCAACAGGACTGTGCCGGCCATCTCGAGAACAGATAAACGTCTTGGCTATCTCTTTACAGAAGAGTGAATTCTTCTTCTACGTTTCTGTTCACCAATGTCGCCAGAGCACAAGTTCTCTGATCGTTGTCACTGGGGTATTTGTGGGCGCCTGCTGTATGGAAATTCATGTCTCGGACCCACTTAATGGGCTGTGTAGCATTCTGAGAGTGCCTGAGGTTTTGTAAGACGTTGCAATAAGACAGTCGCTCATTAGTAAGCATTTATTGCTAATTGCATCAGAGAAATTGTCATAATTATTGTACTGAAAATGACAATATAAACATATAATGCAAAACAACCCCAACACTGTCCCTATCAAGACTCCCAGTACAGGTTAAACATGGGGTTAGGTGTCGAGTAAAGCTGCCTCAACACTCCCAAACCTCACTCTCAGGATAAATCTAACACTGGTTCAATCCAGCAAACCTTTCCCCTGTACAAAAGTTACTCCTTCACGCTGAAGTGAGACGTCATTTAATCAACAGTTGCCCCACTTTGACGAAACCACATTTCAAAAACTTTACATTCCTTCATCGTGATTTCACAGTTCTCAAATTCGGAGTGTGCAGTCTCAGTGAACGTGGAGGGACTGGCAGATTGTTCTTCAAACAGGCAAGGTAAAGTGGGACCTGGACACGATTCCAGCCTTGGACAGGCTCCACATTGACGTTCTCCCCCGTGTCTGCGTGGGTTTCCTCCGGGGGCTCCGGATTCCTCCCACAGTCCAAAGGTGTGCAGCTGAGGTGATGTGGCCGTGCCAAATTGCCCACGGTGTCCAGGGATGTGCAGGCCAGGTGGATTAGCAGTGCGGAATGTGGGGTTACAGGGATAGGCGTGTGGGTCTGGGTGAGATGCTCTTTTGAGGGTCAGTGTGGACTCGATGGGCTGAAAGACCTGTTTCTGCGCTGCAATGAGGCTATGGCTAAAGGATTAAGAACCGTTTTTGGTACAGTTTTAAGGTGATTTCTTTCTTTTGCCAAACTGAAGAAAGATCCACCAGGTTACCGGAAATGTTCAGCAGAGTGCGGTTAAGTAGCAACAGCTTGCCTTTATATAGTTCTTTGTCATCACAGATGTCCCAAAGTGATTCAAAGGAGCATTTATTAGATAAAATAATTGACGGTAAACCATTTGAAAAGTTACAGATATTAGTGACAAAAAGAACGATACATGATGAGAGGTTCAGTGGTTAATGGGTCCTTTACACAGGTGTGGATCATGGGAGAGGATTCAGACAT
>NC_057755.1:4563094-4577985 GCF_004010195.1 Chiloscyllium plagiosum | reverse complement strand
CCAGATGTCAGGCTTGGATTTGAGTACAGAAAGTAATTGGGATAGTACCAGGAGTTTACAGAGGGGTAGAAAGTGGAGGAGAACAGCTTACCGAAGTTTGGGGATAATATTGAAGCTGAGGCAGGAAAGGCACAGCTGCAATAAGAAGGAGAATTGTGATAGTTTGCTTTGAAACTGATTTAGTTGCGTTCTTTTACTGGATGTCCATTGGAACCTCTCCTTGGTCTTTGCACGGAATGTTCCCGTCATCCTGGATTTGGGAAATGAAGTCAGACCCTGGATGACGAGCCCTCATGTCATTGAGAATGGCTTCAATGGTTGGACCATATTCGATCACGCTGTTCCTCCTGATGCCGATTGGATACTGATATCCAGCAGCATGCATTCCCACTAGCTTCCCAGAGGAATCGAACACAGGAGATCCAGAGGCCCCGTGAAAGAAGCAGGTGTTGTAGGTGATCGTGTCTGAATTTTGGATTTCTTTGAAACTGTACTTTGTGAAAACCTGCATGTAATATTGGATATTTCGCTGTGGAATAGGGATAACCGTACAAGTGTCAGTGGATTTGGGAACACCTTTAGGATGGCCTATAATGTAGACCACTCCATTCCAGGGAGGGGGGTTTGCAGTGCGCAACACACCCGGAGGTAGTTCTGATTGGTCATCATTGGGGATCTTCAATCTCAGCACCACGTAGTCAAGGTCTCGGTTATGCACCTCAAACCACGGTTCAATGTTATACCAGCCCCAGGTAGGCTGGTGCTTCTCCTTGTAGTCAAAGCTGATGGTCATGGCCTTCTCTATTATGGTCTTCCACTCATTGTCAGGCACGCCATCTCCTACAGCCATCTGCACTACGTGGAAACACGTCAGGATATATTTGTTTCCAAGGTAGAAGCAAGAGGCAGTGCCTTTATTCCCATTGTTATCCCATTTGACAAATCCAACAGATGCACTCAATCGCACCAGCATTTCATGGACTGTGACGGAAACCCCATCAACTGCGATCTTCCCAAATTCTCTCTTGAGTAGATTCCAGTTTTTACTGGAATGCTTCTCTCCTTTCTCCTTTTCCAGATATTCATCAACCTGCTTCCTCAGCTCCCACTTCAGCACCTCCTGTTCTCCTGGTGCGTTGCCCTGCCCCTGTTTCTCCTCGGGGCCGGCGTGGTCAGTATTCTCACCATTCTCCTTTCCCGCCGCATACGTTTCGTTGCTGACCTGAACGCCGAAGCATTTATCGCGGAGGTCATCGACGGCGAGGGTGAACTGCAGACATCTGTGCTCGTACACCAGGCTCCACACGTTCTGAGCAATAACTGGCGAGAACCTCCCATCCTTGCACAGAGCCTCGCGAATGGTCTCACCTTCAAAGGCGTAAACGCACAGGTCATGTCCGTCCTCTCGCAGACCCCTGTCCTTGATGATAGGCTTTGAACCTGTCCGCAGTTTGCCACCTGTCTTTCCAGTGCTTCGGACACGGAACACAACACATTGCTTGCCTGTAGAGACCTCATCCCGATAGCCGACCTTGCCTTTAACCCGGTAAAATACCACTTCAAAATGGGTCTTCTCCGGCAGACATTTACACGGCATTCCTAGATTGATGGCACCCATTAATTCCCTTTTCCCGATTAAATGGAATGTCTTGCCCTCGCTTTTCTCTTGTTCCTTCTGGAAAGGCGTAGAAGACATGAGAGCAGATTGAACGCTTTCATCCAGTTTCCCCCTCACCACATGCTCGGTGCTGTTCCTGTTACTCTGGAAGTTGAATGTGAATTCTTTGAGTCGGTCTTCTTCACAGTTCTCGGTCCCCTTACCCGGGGTTGCCTGCGGCATTTTTCCTGCACTGTTGGAATGGTTCCATTCAGTGAAAGGGCTCCTCCTCTCAGCACCAAACCCTTTCTTCCCAACTGGAGCGGTTGGTGGGTTTTCATCATTTCTCTGGAGTGGAGAGCAGTCATAAAATCCGGTGAAAGTAGGAATGCTACACACAAATACAATGAGGCCGTTCAGCCCCCTTCAGGCTCTCACAAAGAGGAACCAGCAGGAGGCCATTCAGCCCCCTTCCCCAGCCTGTTACAGAGGGAACAACAGGACGCCATTCAGCCTCTTCTCCAGCCTGTTACAAAGGGGAACCAGCAGGAGGCCATTCAGCCCCCTTCCCCAGCCTGTTACAAAGGGGAACCAGCAGGAAGCCATTCAGCCCCCTTCTCCAGCCTGTCACACAGGGGGAACCAGCAGGAGGCCATTCAGCCCCCTTCCCCAGCCTGTTACACAGGGGAACCAGCAGGAAGCCATTCAGCCCCCTTCTCCAGCCTGTCACACAGGGGAACCAGCAGGAGGCCATTCAGCCCCTTCCCCAGCCTGTTACACAGGGGGAACCAGCAGGAAGCCATTCAGCCCCCTTCCCCAGCCTGTTACAAAGGGGAACCAGCAGGAGGCCATTCAGCCCCCTTCCCCAGCCTGTTACAAAGGGAACTGCAGGAGGCCATTCAGCCCCCTTCCCCAGCCTGTTACAAAGGAAATAGCAGGAGGCCATTCAACCCCCTTCCCCAGCCTGTCCCACAGAGGAACAGCAGGAGGGCATTTAGCCCAGCCTGTTACACAGGGGAACCAGCAGGAGGCCATTCAGCCCCCTTCCCCAGCCTGTTACACAGGGGAACCAGCAGGAGGGCATTCAGCCCCTTCCCCAGCCTGTTACACAGGGGAACCAGCAGGAGGCCATTCAGCCCCTTCCCCAGCCTGTTACACTTTGGAACAGCAGGAGGCCATTCAGCCCCTTCCCCAGCCTGTTACAAAGGGGAACCAGCAGGAGGCCATTCAGCCCTCTTCCCCAGCCTGTTACACAGGGGAACCAGCAGGAGGCCAGTCAGCCCCTTCCCCAGCCTGTTACACAGGGGAACCAGCAGGAGGCCATTCAGCCCCCTTCCCCAGCCTGTTACACAGGGGAACAGCAGGAGGCCATTCAGCCCCTTCCCCAGCCTGTTACAAAGAGGAACCAGCAGGAGGCCATTCAGCCCCTTCCCCAGCCTGTTACAAAGGGGAACCAGCAGGAGGCCATTCAGCCCCCCTTCCCCAGCCTGTTACAAAGGGAACAGCAGGAGGCCATTCAGCCCCCTTCCCCAGCCTGTCACACAGGGGGAACAGCAGGAGGCCATTCAGCCCCCTTCCCCAGTCTGTTACAAAGGGGAACCAGCAGGAGGCCATTCAGCCCCCTTCTCCAGTCTGTTACAAAGGGGAACCAGCAGGAGGCCATTCAGCCCCCTTCCCCAGTCTGTTACAAAGAGGAACCAGCAGGAGGCCATTCAGCCCCCTTCCCCAGCCTGTCACACAGGGGAACAGCAGGAGGCCATTCAGCCCCCTTCACCAGTCTGTTACAAAGAGGAACCAGCAGGAGGCCATTCAGCCCCCTTCCCCAGCCTGTTACACAGGGAACCAGCAGGAGGCCATTCAACCCCCTTCCCCAGTCTGTTACACAGGGGAACCAGCAGGAGGCCATTCAGCCCCTTCTCCAGCCTGTTACACAGGGGAACCAGCAGGAGGCCATTCAGCCCCTTCCCCAGCCTGTTACAAAGGGAACAGCAGGAGGTCATTCAGCCCCTTCCCCAGCCTGTTACAAAGGGAACAGCAGGAGGCCATTCAGCCCTTTCTCCAGTCTGTTACAAAGGGAACAGCAGGAGGCCATTCAGCCCCTTCCCCAGCCTGTTACAAAGGGAACCAGCAGGAGGCCATTCAGCCCCTTCCCCAGCCTGTTACACAGGGAACCAGCAGGAGGCCATTCAGCCCTCTTCCCCAGCCTGTTACACAGGGAACCAGCAGGAGGCCATTCAGCCCCTTCCCCAGCCTGTTACACAGGGGAACCAGCAGGAGGCCACTCAGCCCCCTTCCCCAGCCTGTTACAAAGGGAACCAGCAGGAGGCCATTGAGCCCCTTCCCCAGCCTGTCCCACAGAGGAACAGCAGGAGGCCATTCAGCCAGCTTCTCCAGCCTGTTACACAGCAACAAGAGGAAGCCACTTAACCTGCTTTTCCACTTAATGAATGAAAGCTCCTCTTCATTTTGCCTCTGTGTACCTGACTTCCTTCGGTTAATGTTTAAGTTTGGACCTCGTCCTGGGATACCTATCAAGAGGAAATCAGATAGCCCTTTGGCAGGGAGGTACTCTATTGGAGCGGCAGAGTGCACCTTTACAATAGGTGTGCCTTTTGGGATTGAAGAATATAGACCATGCTTGTAAGTAAACTCCATTGGGGTGATCAGAGGGATATGAGTGGAGCGTGTGGGGCTGGAAAAGCGCAGCAGGCCAGGCAGCATCCGAGGAAGCAGGAGGATCAATGAAGTGTTCGGCCACAGGGCGGTGGGGATGGTTAGTGCTGGCGTCCTGGAGATGTTCTCTGAAGCGCTCTGCGAGAAGGTGTCCAGCCTCCTCAATGTAACGGAGACCACAGCCGGAGCGATGGATACAGTAAATGACGTGTGTGGCAGTTCAGGTGAAACTTTGATGGATGGGGAAGGCTCCTTTGGGGCCTTGGACGAAGGTGAGGGGGGAGGTGTGGGCAACGGGTTTTGCAATTCCTGCAGTAGAAGGGGAGGGTACCGGGAGGACACATGACCATTTCACCGGGTTCCTCATTTCTCCCTCCTTATTTCTTTTTTGTGTTGGTCTTTGTAAGCTTTCCACTCCTCTGGTTTCCCATTGCCCTTTGCCACATTGTATGCTTCCCCTTTTGCTTTTATGTTATCTCTGACCTCCTTCGTCAGCCATGGTTGCCTCATCCTCCCTGTACCGTGCTGCGTTTTCCTCTGGATTAATCTCTGCTGGGTCTCCTGAGTTATTCCCAGAAACTCCTGCCATTGCTGTTCCACTGTCTTTCCTGCTCGGTCTCCTCTCCCAGTCAATTCTTCCCAGCTCCTCCCTCATGCCTCTGCAGTTGCCTTTACTCAGCTGTCGTATCGTTACCTCTGATGCTATCTTCTCCCTCTCAAGCTGCAGAGTCAATTCAATATTGTGATCACTGCCTCCTGAGGGTGCCTCCCTTATCAAGTCTGCCTCATTGCACAACATTAAATCCAGTATTGCCTGTCCTCTAGTGGGCTCCCACACAAGCTGCTCCCAAAAGCCACTCCACAAATTCCTTTCCTTGCAATCCCCTACCAGCCTGATTTTCCCAGTCCACATTGAAATCCCCCAGGATCACTGTAACTTTGCCTTTCTTACACGTCCTTTCTATCTCCAGATGTGTCTTGTGTCCCAGGGATCCCGACTTCTGTTTGGAGGCCTGTACATAACTCCAGCTATGGTGTGTTTTTTTTTAACCTTTGCAGTTCCTCAGTTATACCCACCATCTGACCCTACTTCATTTCTTACTAATATGGCAATCCCTATCCCCCACCCACCTGCCTATCTTTTCCATAGGATGTATATCCTTGAATATGCAGCTCCCAATCCTGATCCCCTTGCGGCCACATCTTCATGATGCCCACCATGTCGTACTTGCCAATTTTGATCTGCGCCACAAGCTCATTTGCCTTATTCCTTGTCCTGTGTGCACTCCGACATAACACCTTCCATCCTGTACTAACCGTCCCTCTTCTCATTGTCATGCGTTTGTCCAGTGTGCTTGAAGTTTGCTCGCTAGCCTTTTCCACACACTCTGTCCTGTGTGTGTGTTTGTACTGGAGACTTTAATAACTTCTCCTGAGTTCTGCACTCTTACGCCATCCATTAGTTTGGGTTTTATACTATCCTCTAGAACTGATGCCCCCCCACCACCTCAATTCTAGTGGGCGGCACGGTGGCACAGTGGTTAGCACTGCTGCCTCACAGCGCCAGAGACCAGGGTTCAATTCCTGCCTCAGGCGACTGACTGTGTGGAGTTTGCACATTCTCCCCGTGTCTGCGTGGGTTTCCTCCGGGTGCTCCGGTTTCCTCCCACAGTCCAAAGATGTGCAGGGTCAGGTGAATTGGCCATGCTAAATTGCCCGTAGTGTTAGGTAAGGGGTAAATGTAGGGGTATGGGTGGGTTGTGCTTCGGCGGGGCAGTGCGGACTTGTTGGGCCGAAGGGCCTGTTTCCACACTGTAAGTAATCTAATCTAATCTAATCTAATTCAATTTAAAGCCCTATCTACAGCCCTAGTTATGGTCCCAGCACAGTTCAGATGAAGACCCTCCCATCGGGACAGGTCCCCTCTATCCCCAGTGCTGGTGCCAATGTCCCATGAATTCAAACCCACTTCTCCCACACCAATCTTTGAGCCACGCAGTGAGCTGCTCATTCTTATTGACCCTGTGCCAATTAGCTTGTGTCTCAGGTCGTAACCCAGAGATTCTGCGTTTTAACTTCATTCCTAGCTGGTCGCGCTTCCTCAGCAGAGCCTCTGCCCTAGTTCTATCGATGTCATTGGTACCTACGTGGACCAGGACCACTGGAATCCCAACCCGCCCACTCCAGGTTCCTCTGAGATATCCCGAACCCGAGCACCAGGCCGGCAACGGGCCTGGTCAGAGAGAACAATTGGTATAATGCCCTAAGACCTGGGGATGGTAACAGGATGTAAGTTGGAACGGTGGTTTGAGTACAGGACATTAGGTTTTATAACAGTTGGTAGTGGTTATGTTGATACCTTTTAGACTTGTTTAAATTCCACATTTTTATCGAATTCAAGTTTCAACAGCTCTCACGGTGGCACTTAAAGCTACCTCCAAAGAACACCCCAGTGCTATATCTGGGTTTCCAAATTCCTTGCTGAAAAATGTGTTGCTGGAAAAGCGCAGCAGGTCCCCACAGCACCCCCTCTGTGGGGAGACGTTCTATCCTCTGGCAACACATCTTCCAGCTCTGATCTCCAGCATCTGCAGCCCTCACTTTCTCCTTTCTGGATTCCTTGTCCAGTGACATTCCCGCCCGGCTTCACTGCCTTACCTCAGCACAATCATCGATCTCCTCTAAACAACCTCGAACATGTCCTTATTGTCGATGCTGCGCCTCAGCCCACAGCAGGTTCTCCTTGTTAAGAGAGGAAGATTATCTGAGGCATACTCTGATAGAGGCCTGGATAGAGCGGCTGCGGAGAAGTTGTTTCTTCCCCCCCCCCCCCGAATAGGAGAGACTCGCACCCGAGGGCACAGCCTCAAAGCGAAGGGACGACCCTTTTGAACTGAGATGGGGTGAATTTCTTCAGTCAGAGGGTAGAACTCCTTCCTACAGAAGGGGGGGGGGGGCTGTGGAGACCGTCCTTAAGTATCTCGTAGACTGGGTCAGGTCCTTAATTGTTCAGGGGACCAAGGGCTTACAGGGGAGAAAGCAGGATCACATGATCAAATGGCAGCACAGACAGGATGGGCTGAACGACCCAATTCTGTTTCTTTATCTTGAAAGCCCTTGTCCCTGTCTGACCCTGGTGCTATTAATGAGGATGGTTGAAGACTGCTGTTTTAACTCCTCCACTGAGTTTATAACTTTCCTCAATGTTTTCTCTGTCTCCCTCTTGTTGGTGGCCTCCTGAGTGCAGTCATTTGAAATCTTTTTGTCATTTGGATGTGAGCATGAGAGGAATTGTTCGGAAGTTTGCAGATGACACCAAAATTGGAGGTGTAGTGGACAGCGAAGAGGGTTCTCTCACATTACAACAGGATCTGGACCAGATGGGCCAATGGGCTGAGAAGTGGCAGATGGAGTTTAATTCAGATAAATGCGAGGTGCTGCATTTTGGGAAAGCAAATCTTAGCAGGACTTATACACTTAATGGTAAGGTCCTAGGGACAGAAAAATGCTGCATTTTGGGAAAGCAAGTCTTAGCAGGACTTATCCACTTAACGGTAAGGCCCTGGGGGGGAGTGTTGCTGAACACAGAGACCTTGGAGTGCAGGTTCATAGCCCCTTGAAAGTGGAGTCGCAGGTAGACAGGATAGTGAAGGAGGCGTTGGGTATGCTTTCCTTTATCGGTCAGGGTATTGAGTACAGGAGTTGGGAGGTCATGTTGCGGCTGTACAGGACATTGGTTAGGGGCCCCTGTTGGAATATTGTGTTCAATCCCGGTCTCCCCGCTACAGGAAGGATGTTGTGGAAGGGTTCGGAGAAGATTGACAAGGATGTTGGAGGGTTTGAGCTACAGGGAGAGGCTGGACAGGCTGGGGCTGTTTTCCCTGGAGCGTCGGAGGCTGAGGGGTGACCTTATAGAGGTTTATAACATCACGAGGGGGGGGTAAATAGACAAGGTCTTTTCCCCCCTGGGGTGGGTGAGTCCAGAACTAGAGGGGCATAGGTTTAGGGTGAGAGGGGGAAAGATATAAAAGAGACCCAAGGGGCAACCTTTTCACCCAGAGGGTGGTACGTGTATGGAATGAGCTGCCAGAGGAAGTGGTGGGGGCTAGTACAATGACAGCATTTAAAAGGCATCTGGATGAGTGTATGAGTGGGAAGAGTTTGGGAGGGATATGGGCCGGGTGCTGGCAGGTGGGACTAGATTGGGTTGGGATATCTGGTCAGCGTGGACGAGTTGGACTGAAGGGTCTGTTTCCGTGCTGTACATCTCTATGGCTCTAACTGGGAGCAGAAATTGTCCACTCAATCCCTGGAGCTTGGTTCACAAGTCAATCAGCTCATGGTTGATCTGATTCCTCCACTTTCCCAATAACCTCTCAACCCTTTGCTTATCAATGATCTATCTACTTCTGCCTTCAGAATATTCAAAAAACTTTGCTTCCATTTCCTTTTTGGGAAGGATACCTCTCAGTTTCTTCAGACAGACTCTATCCTCGGTCCCTTCTGGGCATCCATTTTCTCCATCCTCGTATTATTGTCCTTAATCCATGTGACCAATCCTCCATCTTTGGCTCCTTCTCTACCTACCCAGAAATATATCCAACGTGATCACGGATCCCTTGAGACAATTATTGCCATAGCGTTGTTTCCTCAGCTGGCAGAGGCTCACTAACCTTCAGAAAGGTACAGATGGTCTCCTTTCCCAGTGCCGAAAGGGTTTTGGGTTTCCTGCGTTGTGTCCGAGGCATGGTTCAGGTTCAGCGGTTATCGCTGGAGAATGAGAGGCTGAAGTGTCCCTGAAAAATAGTGATTTATTTATCAGATCGCATGGCCCACTGACGCCCCACTGTTGCTCGGCTGCGGGGGGGGGGGGGGAGAACTTGTAAATGGTGCAGGCATATTAGGATAGAACAGTGACATAGAAGGAGGAGGCCATTCAGCCCCTCACGTTTGTTACACGGGAACAGGAGGAGGTGTTTCAGCTCTTTCTTGAACCTGTGACACAGGAACAAGTAGAGGCCATTCAACCCTTTAGCCTGTTCCCAAGGAACAGGAAGAGACCCATTCAGCTCCTCCTCGAGTGTATTACCCAGAAGAGCGTGGGGTTATTTGGCTCTTTATCTAATGTTTTTGGTATTGTAATCCTTAGGTTCTTGTCACGAATGGGGGTCTATCAGTCTCATTTTTGAAATTTTAACTGGATTTCCTGCTTTTGGTTCGAGTATTTTCCAGATTTCCATTCCCCGATCTGAGATAATGTACTTCCAGATTTCATCCGTGATCTGTCCTCTCAAATTTTAAGTTCTGCCCCATGTTTCTGTTGTCTCCCTCCACTACTCCCTAGTAGAGGAAATAGTTTCTCTTAACCCATAGACTCCCTGAAATCATTGTAACTGCTGATTTGATCGCCCCTTGATCCTCTTTGTTGGCGTCCTGGTGACTGAACAAGGAATGCAGAGGCCAGGAGTCATGGTCTAGAGACACAGGCTCAGATTTTCAACTCACAACTGGTAGCGATCTGGAATTTGTTTTGGAGAGCTGTGTCAGGCTTTGTACCCAGCCTGCATTCCCACCTGGAGTGCTTCATCAATGGTGGGTCTGCCTCGGGAGGTGACCAACCTGAACCCTTTCTCCTCATGGCTGTCAGAGGCAAAGTTTGTGTGCAATACAAGGAGATGAGTGACTCGATCTCCAGGCTCCTCACTATCACAGTCAGTCAGGTGAAGTAGAGAGCTTGACAGTCAAGATTAGAGTGCGGCGCAGGAAAAGCACAGCAGGTCAGGCAGCATCCCGAGGAGCAGGAGAATCGACGCTTCGGGCAAAAGCCCCTCATCGGGAATGATCCTGAACCTGGTCAGGAATGAAGGGCTTTTGCCCGAAACGTCGATTCTCCTGCTCCTCGGGATGCTGCCCGACCTGCTGTGCTTTTCCAGCGCCACTCTCTAATCTTGACTGTAATCTCCAGCGTCTGCAGTACCCACTTTCGCCCAGAGAGCTTGACAGTCCGGACAAGGGGGACACTGAGTCAAGCAAAGAGTTGCTAAGTGAAGCAAGCATTGAAGAGGGTGAGTACAAGGCGGGAGATTTAGGGGGGGATTTGAGGAAAAACCCTTCTCATCCAGAGTGTGGTGAGAGACTGGAATGCGTTGTCTGAGAAGCTAGCTGAGGCTGGAAACCTCCCAACCTTTGATAGGTGCTTGTGCGAGCACTTGCGGTATCACTGGAAGTAGTGTTGACGGCAGTTTTTATGGGCTTTAGACTGAAGGGCCTCTTTTTGTACTGCGCAATATTAGTCTTAGAAGCTGTCAGGACCCCCAAGGCGAAAGTGAAATGTTAATCTTTGAGCTTGTGCTGTAGGGGTCAACATCAAGTTCAATAACTTTCGAGCCTGATTTTCCTCCTCTTGTAATTTCTATCTGCCCCACCTTCACCTTTGGTCATCTTTGGATAATCCGAAATTGGGAGAATTGATGTTTGGATAGTCGAGGTTCTTCTGTATATGGATTGCCTTCAGCACAACGAGCCCATTTCCTCCCTCTCAGCTCTGGCTAATACTGATTTGAGTGTTTCTTCTATCCTGGCCAGCTGATCACAATCTCCTTGCTTATTGCCCCTTTGAAATCTCTTGCTCAGTTGTGCGCACTCTATCTTTCGACTCTCTCTGTCTCTCCTCTCGCTTGTGCACGTGCACCCAGACATGCGCTCTGGGGCTCTGCCCCAACTCCCTCCCAGTTTGAGGCAGCACAGTGGCTCAGTGGTCAGCACTGCTGCCTCACTGGACCAGGGACCCGGGTCCGATTCCCGCCTCAGGCAACTGTCAGTGTGGAGTTTGCACGTTCTCCCCCGTGTCTGCGTGGGTTTCCTCTGGGTGCTCCGGTTTCCTCCCACAATCCAGAGATGTGCAGGTTAGGTGAATTGGCCGTCCTAAATTGCCCAGAGAGTTCAGGGATGTGTAGGTTAGGTGCATTACTCTGGGATAAATGTAGAGTAGTAGGGGAATGGTGCGGTTGGGTTAATCTTCAGAGGGTCAGTGTGGATTTGTGGATAATCTCGCATTTATCCACAGTATACTTCATTTGTCATGCACTTGCCCACTTACTCAACTTATCCAAATCACAGTGACACTCTCTCTGCATCATCCTCACCGTCTAAGATTCCACACAGCTTTGGGTCAACTGTAAGCTTGGGATATCAGAATAGAACAGATGTGGTGCAAACATTGGAAGTGATAACCAGAAATATTTTTATGAAGGTGAAGGGTTTGTTCGCAACACGGAAACTCCAGCTGGTATCTTGGGAAAAATTCATAAGATGCTATCGACTTTGCTATGTGCATCAGAAAGTCAGATGGTAAGGAAAGGTCTGTCAAAATGCTAAACTGTGTGCCTAGAAATTCCAAGTACAAACCACAAGCACACGGAGGTCAGTGAAATGTATCCCAGTTGAATGTGTGTCCTTTGTTATCTGTTTGGTGGGAAATGAGTTTGGGTCACCCTTGCTGAGTCTGGCCCTAAGTGTATCTCTAGGACACAGCAAGACAGCAGGGTCTTGGGGTTACCTGCGGAAACGGCCTTGGGAGACCATCAGTTCCATCTCAGGGGCATGAGGTAGGGCAGCAAATGCTGACCTTGCTGGGATTTCGAGACCACGCAAAATTCCCTTATTCCTTTTGACCTCAGTCTCATCGATTGTAACATTCAGATCAGAAAGTTCATTTCAAAGCCGGCCAGAGTGATTCTCCACAAGTTCGCACTTCCGCCCTTGTGTTTACTGTGATTCAGCTAGGCGTGGCAAGCTGTACAGGAACTGAGCCAACTGCTGAACGCATTTGTTTTTATTTTTAACTCTTCCCGCGCTTTCTTGGTGATCTTGCTCTTGTTCAGGTTTTACTCCAAGTGGTGTACCCCGGTTGTAGATCCTATCCCTGCATTTAATCAATAACTAAGAGCTAAGGCAACGTTAATTCCTTCTCCCTCCCTGACTGCCTTCCCCAAACATGCTCAAACAAGCACAAAACCCAATGTGTTTTAGTGACTTACAGAAAGAAACGGACTGGAGGAAGCTTCTGCTGTCAGTCTGCAAAGCGTTTCGCTGAAAGGCGGGAAGATTTGAATCCTTCCCTGGATTTCACTTTGGGTCACAGTGATTGGATGCTGACGGAATGACCTCATGCACAGTGCACTTTGACCCGGAATGGCCTTCTGGCTGTCGGCTGCCAAAGGAACAGAAACTGAACCACCTCACATCCTGCCCCATGCCCTCACTTCCCCATGCCTCAGTCAGTTAGTAAATGCAGGCGGATATATCAGTGTAAGGTCCCGCGTCTTACTTCATGGAAAACCAAATCTTTCCTTTCACATTGAAATGGGATACTTAGCTTTAGAAGCCCAGAAACGTACAGCATAAAAGGAAGACCTTTTTAGCTCATTGTGCCCCTGCCAATTCTTTGGATGTGGCGTCCAATTAGTCTCACTCCACTACTTCAACCCCATAGCCCTGTAAATTAACCCTTCAGATGCACATCGAATTGATCATACCCCAACATTGGAGAAAAGAAGGTTCAGGGCTGACTTGATAGAGGTGTACAAGATGATTAGGGGCTTAGATAGAGTTGACCGTGAGAATCTTTTTCCACGTATGGAGTCAGCTATTACAAGGGGGCATAGCTTTAAATTAAGGGGTGGTAGGTATAGGACAGATGTTAGGGGTAGGTTCTTTACTCAGCGAGTCGTGAGTTCATGGAATGCCCTGCCAGTAGCAGTGGTGGACTCTCCCTCAATATGGCATTTAAGCGGGCATTGGATAGGCATATGGAGGATAGTGGGCTAGTGTAGGTTAGGTGGGCTTGGATCGGCGCAACATCGAGGGCCGAAGGGCCTGTACTGCGCTGTATTCTTTTATGTTCTATAACCCCCTCCCCTCACAGCACTTTATCTATTTGTCTGTAACATCTATCATTCTTTACAGGCTAATACAAAAACAATTATATATTTCCTTCACATAGTTTTCAGTCTTGTTGACTCAGCTCTTGGCTGAAACAATGACACACTGGTTTGAGTGCATTTACCTCGCATAAGTAATTATGATTGCAGAAGTAACACTACTTTACCTATATCCCACACCGCATACGTATTTCCCCTACAGTTGTGCATCTGATGCCCCCTCAATTTAATTTTCCTGTCTCCTCCCAACATCTCCTGATCGCTTTAGTGTTCAAAGTCTATCACCCGCAATCTTCCATTTACTCACTGAGTGAACATCCACAGGCTCTCTGAGGTAGAGAGGGCCAAAGATTCTTAACCCTCTACGTCTCTCGAACCTCCTGTGCACTTGCAGCAAGACCTCCCTGCTCCTGTACTTGAATCCTGTTGTTATGAAGGCCAACGTGTCATTTACCTTCTTCACCAGCTGCTGCCCTGTGTGCTTACCCTCAGCAACTAGAGGACATGGGCACCCAGTTTCATTGCAGCTCCCCTTTTCCCAATCTACCTTCATTGAGACAATAATCTGCTTTCCTGCTGTTGCTGCCGAGGTGGTGAACTGAATGCTTATCCACGTGATACTTCATCTGCCATGTGTTCACCCAGTGACTCAACTTGTCCAAGTCACAATGAAGCATCCCTGAAGCATCCATGCATCGCCCTCCCACCCTGCTTTGTGTCATTTGCAAATATTTACAGAGGGGTGGTTCGATTGTCCGACTTTCGGTTATCCCAAATTTTGGATTACCTAAAGGAGATCTCAAGGTCCCGATTAAAAACGTTACATCGAAGCTGTGTTTCCAAACACTGATCGTGTCTTTTGTTTTCAATCATTAGAAGTGAACTCGGCTTACTGAAATGTTGGGGAGACCAATCCTGGACATCGACGGGAGCTCAGGCACCGTCTCCAAATGTCCAAGATTAGAGTGTGGCGCTGGGAAAGCACAGCAGGACAGGCAGCGTCCGAGGAGCAGGGAAATCGACGTTTTGGGCAAAAGCCCTTCATTAGGAATTAATGAAGAGCTCCTGCCTGTAACATCGATTTCCCTGCTCCTCGGATGCTGCCTGACCTGCTGTGCTTTTCCAGCGCCACTCTGTAATCTGGACTCTGATCTCCAGCATCTGCAGCACTCACTTTCACCACTGTCTCCAAATGACTGACCGCCTGTCCTCTCTCTCTCTCTCTCTCTCTTTTCCCTGCTCCTCGGATGCTGCCTGACCTGCTGTGCTTTTCCAGCGCCACTCTGTAATCTGGACTCTGATCTCCAGCATCTGCAGCACTCACTTTCACCACTGTCTCCAAATGACTGACCGCCTGTCCTCTCTCTCTCTCTCTCTCTCTTTCTCTTCCCCCCCCCCCCCTTCTCTCCCCTCCACACTTTCCCTGGATTCTGCACAGGAGTGTACCCTAAACCCCCCACCCCACCCCAGATAATCTCTCCAACATTGTCCTGTACAGGGCAAAGGTAGAACCTGTCAGAACGTTGCAGTAAAATGTGTGTGTGTGGGTTTGCGGTGGGGGGGGGGGGGTGATGTGGAATGTGCGGGGACGGGGTTGGGAAGGTGGGCGGACAGGGGGCGGGGTTTGGTGAGGCGGGCGGATGGGATTTGGGGAGGCGGGCGGATGGGGTTTTGGTGAG
>NC_057755.1:4552838-4561984 GCF_004010195.1 Chiloscyllium plagiosum | reverse complement strand
GGGTGGGGTTTGGTAAGGCGGGCGGATGGAATTTGGTGAGGCGGGGGGATGGGGTACGGTGGCTGGGTGCAGACCGAGGTGGCAGGATGGGGGAGTCGGGGGGGGGTGGGGGGGAGGGTCGTGCGCCGTGTGCTACTGCCTCGTCTCCTGAACAGGGAGCAGATTTAACAGAAATCCCTGAGCCCCAGAGGAACGGCATTGAATCAATTAACCGAATAATCAATTATCCGAACGAAATAGTGCCTGCCCATCTCGTTCGGATAATCGAGGTTCCTCTGTAATTCCCTTGTCTAAATCACGAATATATATTATGAATAGTTGGGGTCCTAGCTCTAATCCCTGTGGTGCCCCACGAGTTCCTGCTTGCGATTTGGAATTTCCCACTGCTACTGTCAGCCTAAACAATGTGGACCTCTCTTGTTCTCTTTACCTCCTTTTTTCCAACAGTGGGGTTCGTTACATTGGCTATCCTCCTATCCTTAGGTTATGTTCTGATTCTTGTCTACCAGCCACGTCTCTGTCCATGTCAATACACCACCCCTAATCCCATGTGCTTTATTTTACATGCTAATCTCTTCTGGGACTTTACTGAACGTCCAAATAAACCACATTAAAGAAATCGCACACTATTTAACTTTGTCCACCCCAGTCCAACACCAGCACATCCACAATCACAAATAAATCATATCCACTTCCCCTTATCAACTGCAAGTTGCATCCTTGGAAAATTCTAGCAGATTTGAGAAGCTTGATTTCCCGTTCAGAAATCCACTCTGACTGTGTCCGACCCTGTCACTGCTTTCCAAAACACTGTGCTGTTAAATCGTTTAAAGTGGACTGCGTCATTTCCCTACTACCAAGGTCAAGTTGCCAGGTCCCTCATTCCCTGTTTTCCCTCTCCCTGCTCCTTTTTTTTTTAAAAATCGTGGGGTTAGATGAGCTGACCTGCAATCTGTAGGGACTGTTCCAAGGGCTACAGAATCTTGAAGAGTGGCCGCCAAATAGATTCATTATTTCTGGAGTCATTTCTTTAAGATCTCTGGGATGTAGATTATCAGACACTGAGGATTTATCACTATTTAACCCCGTCAATTTTTCCTCTCTACCATTAATCTTGATTTCTTTCTGTTCCTCCCTCTTACTAGATATGTTTCCAATATTTTTGGAGCTTTATTAAACGTAGAACATGACAGCGCAGTACAGGCCCTTCAGCCCTCTATGTTGTGCGGACCTGTGAAACCAATCCGAAGCCCATCTAACCTACACTATTCCATTCCCGTCCGTGTTGTTGTAGTAAAATATATAATTTAGAAGCAAGTCCATCAAATTTATTAAATCCAAATCTTTTGGGAGGGGCAGTGTGATTCTCACCCTGACCGCGGGACTCGACCACGCCATCTCTCCCTGAACAACAGCTCCAGCAGTCTTTATAGTCTGGATGATGTGTACAACAAAAGCCCGCGCAGAGATCGCTGGCTGTGTTCTGCGTATGTGTGCAGAGATCGCTAGTCCCAGGAGCGGCGTACCAAGCCGTTGTGGTCTGTAAATATTTCTTGTATAATTAGTGTCTGTCTTCAGTCCCAACCTTGTGGTCTGAGGCATGGGGGAGCATGATGGACAGGCCACCTACACCCAGCAGTGATCAGTAAGGTCAGGAAGGAGGTGACTCCCAGGTGACGCGACGTGGAGGCTAGCACACGGCATAATTCTCGCTGTCCAAACTTTGCACCATGAGTTCAGGACAGCAATGACAATGAACATGATGAAGGCATGCAAAAGGTACGAGACCCGAGATCTGCCTTTGTCGCCTTCCTAGCCACCCCGGGGTGGGGGGTTATAATGGTGAAACTGTTTCACTTCCTGCTGGACCATACCAGCCTCCAGGTGGATGTGACCCACTAGGTTAGTTATATTGTCCGAGGCGTTCGGAATGTATGTGCAGCACTCGGGGCCAGTGACAGTGCAGGTGGTACCGTGTGCCGAGAGCAAATAGTCAAGGGTCAAGCAGTCCGACAACGCAACAGTATGGGTGGTAGTCTCAGCCAGCACCTCGGAGATAGCCGTGCTAACAGCTGCAAGGCCAGTGGCACTCTCATTAGCCAGCCTTTCCAAGGTCCAGGCCCGTATTGATCAGTTCCCTAGCAGCCTCGGCAGTGGGGAAGGCGATCGTAAAGACTCGCTCAGCCTCGGTGATGGACGGTTTGGATCACAGTAGGTGCAGGTCATGAAGTCATCGAGACGTACAGCGCGGAAACAGGCCCTTCAGAGGAAGTGGTGGAGGCTGGCACAGTTGCAACATTTAAAAGGCGTCTGGATGAGTTGGGATGAAGGCAGAGGGAACTGTAATAGTGAACAAAAGGGAGCATGGAGACAAGGTAGCAAGATCCAGACCAAACTGGAGCGAGCCAAGGGTAGGCCTTGAGGCCACACACAAAATAATTCCCATTGTAAAGCCCCAGGTAATCAGTCTGGATTGTGGTCCAAATGGTTTTGCACATTTTCCCTGCGCTCAACCTCAGCGCTCAAATCAATTAAGCGAAAGCAGGTACTGCAGATGAGAGTCAGGCTTTCCTGATGAAGGGCTTTTACCCGAAACGTTGATTCTCCTGCTCCTCGAATGCTGCCTGACCTGCTGTGCTTTTCCAGCACCGCTCTCATCTTGAACCTCAAAGCTCAGGACACTTCCGGAAGGAAACGACTGGTGGCCGGACGGGGTAAGGGGCAGGGAACGGAAACGTTCACTGGTTCCAGCATTTCCACCCTGACGTGCGATTACATTTAAACCAAATTGTCCCTGTGGGTGTTCCTTCATCTGTGGCGTTTGTGAGGGGCAGAGCCCGGGGGAGTGTGTGAAAGGTTGTAGTGACTTTGGAACCAGCCTTTTGTAGTTCTGCATGTTACAACCCGGGGTCTCCCAGGCGACCTCATCATCGACAGTGTGGGATGTGGGAAAAATAGTGTCACCTCTGCAATTCTAATTACTTATACAAAGTAAATGAACTCACACGAGTGTGTAAGTGTTTTAGCCAAGAGCTGAGTCAACAAGAATGGAAACTATGTGGAGGAAATACATAATTGTTTTTGTATTAGCTAAAATTGTACGCCAGCATGAAACGTGACAGCAAAACAATGGTAGATATTACGGGCGAATAGATATGATGCGGTGAGGGGAGGAAGTTAAGCTAGATACGCCTGTACAAACAGTAGGTATAAACATCTGTTTCGCACTTTTACAGAGACACAGGAACAAACCCCAATTAAAAGGGTCATAAGGATCAGGGGAAGGTACAGATGGAGGGGGTAGATAATGGTGAAGAAAGAATGTGCCTAACAATGACCCACAGCGGGATGTGGTCAAACGGCCTTGTGAGGCCAGAAATAAACATTTTGTCACAGACAAGGCCGGATAAGGCAAGAGATAAACAGGAGTAATGGGGGCCGGTCTTAGGGAAGTGGAAGATGTAAACAGGGGAAGAGCAATGAATTAAAAAAAGAAACCAAATTATATAAATATCGTGTATTAATTGAGTTTAGTGTGTGTGCCCCTTGCCTTGTAGACAGTGGACATCACACCCTCTTGCAAGTGTACAATAAAGGACACTACTGATTCAGATTTTGTCTCGGACTGAAATTATTGAAGTGTGTTTCTCACAACAGCATAAATGGTCTGGCCAGAGCTTTGCATGAATGACTCGTGAGTTTCTTTCTCAGATACCCCCCCCCCCCCCCCCCCCCCCCCTCCCTCCAGGTCTTCACCCCCCCTCCCCCCCCCCACTAGAGTATGCAGGGATTGGAGTACACCCAGCATTTAGAGATATTGTTTTGCTGTGTGTGCATATAGGGCAAGTGTAGGCAAGTATTATCGTGTAATCCGCACCGACTCCGGTGAACAGTGCCGAGGTCGGCACAATTTTTTCGGTGCTCCCTCTCAGTGGCTACTAGGCAAAGGGAGAAGGAAAATATAAACAGAAACATCCCAGAGCTTCCCCATCGGAGTTATACAACGGCCCGAAAGCTATACCACCTGGGCGCAACAGCCCGCACGCTTGGTCCAGAAGCACACGCACAGCAGGGCTGGAGAGGAGTCAGGCTGAAACGTAAGCAGAGGGTGAGGATAGTCAGTCGCTGTCTGCATATTTCTTCAGCTGTGGCCAGTGGTTCTCGACCCCTTTCCCTGGCATGTCAATACAGCCGCACGCGTCACTGCTAATGATAACCTCATAGGGACACTCCACTGAGGGGGTGAAGCCAGGTTTAAAGGGTAGAGTCTTAACCATAACTATAACCATAACCATAACCATAACCTGGAGGTTCTTGGGACCTCCAGGTGATCCTCTAATTGCCTCTGTTCACCCCACCCCTCCTGTTTGTCCCTGACTGTTTTCAGTATCTCCTTCAACAGGGGGGGCGCTCAGTTTGAGCACATAGTGATGTCGGTAAAAACAATGACTCCAGATGCCGGAAACCAGATTCTGGATTAGAGTGGTGCTGGAAGAGCACAGCAGATCAGGCAGCACCCGAGGAGCTTCAGTGAAATCGACGTTTCGGGCAAAAGCCCATCATCAGGAGTAAAGCCTGATTCCTGATGAAGGGCTTTTGCCCGAAACGTAATGACTCCAGATGCTGGAAACCAGATTCTGGATTAGAGTGGTGCTGGAAGAGCACAGCAGATCAGGCAGCATCCGAGGAGCTTCAGTGAAATCGACGTTTCGGGCAAAAGCCCATCATCAGGAGTAAAGCCTGATTCCTGATGAAGGGCTTTTGCCCGAAACGTCGATTTCGCTGAAGCTCCTCGGATGCTGCCTGAACTGCTGTGCTCTTCCAGCACCACTCTAATCCAGCACATCGTGATGTATTCTACCGTGGAGAGAGCCAACATTGGAATGCCCCCCACCATGATGATAGACTCGGGCAGTTGCTTTGCCCGACCTGTCACCAACTCATAAGGGGTCAAACCAGTCGGCCGGCTTGTGGGTGGACTGGAGTCACATGAGTATTGCCGGCTGGACCCTCAGGCCAGCGTTCGTCAGGGTCCTGCCTGGCCTGAGCAAGAGTTCTGTTCCATCACTGCACCTTGCCAGAACTTTGTGGATGGCAGGGTGTGTGAAATCTCTGTTTAATGCCTATCAACCGACACGTGGTTTTATACAACTCCTCCATTGAAATGGGACACCCGGTTGGAGTCAATCTGGGATGGCACCCCCCCCCCACCACCTGGGAATCCCCTGCTCAGGTAAAATCAGTGGGAGCTGAGCGGTTCCAGGTAGGGTAGGCCTCGGTCCCGCCTGGTGAATTGGCCAACAATCACAAGGCAGTCCGTCCTCCTGTGGGATTGGGGAAGAGGTCCCCTGAAATCGATCTGTACCTGCCCCCCAGGGACCTTTGGGCGCGGCTGGTTACCCGTTCGAATTTTAATGGGCCTGCCTGGGTTGTTCTGGGCATACTTCACACAGCAGCGACAGACTCGGGTTACATCTCTGCCCATGCCCTGCCACCACCATCCCTTCCCGATAGCATCACGCCCCACCTGGGAAACACCTTGGTGTAATTGCATAACAGTATGTTGGATGCACGCGGTGGGGGGGCCAGGACCTTGTCATTCAATCTCCAGACACCTTTCTCGTTTGGCGCATTCCACCTGGCACATTCACCCTCGGGGGGCCTCAGCGTGCAGGTAGGTAGGTAATGCTTATGGCGGGGCCATCCTCAGCAAAGGAGGCAGACAAAGGATGGATGTCCTCTGTCTCTCGGGCTGAATGAGCAGCTTTGTCAGCAGCCTGCTTCCCCTTGTTAAAATGCCACTCGGGATTCTGTTTATCTGTTTCCCTCTGGTGGGCCTGGTACCTTCAGCGCTGCAGCCTCCGATGGGAGTTCGCTGGCCTCCTGTAAGGTCTTTATTACCTGCAGAACACATGAAACTGTCTTTCAAGGGCTTTCATTGTACACGTCATCCAGACTGTAAAATCTGCAGTACCTGTGTTCTGTCAATATTTCTTCTTTAGTTAGCTTCGGTCTTCACATATATTTATCCAATGACCATTTAAATGCCCTTAAAGTTGGCAAGTCTCCTACTGTTGCAAGCAGGGCATTCCACTCTCTGAGTAAAGAAACTATCTCTGACATCTGTCCTATATCGAACACCCCTCAATTTAGAACTGTCCCTTTGACCTAGCCATCACCATCCGAGGAAAAAGGCTCTCACTTGTCCACCCTATCTAATCCTCTGATCATCTTGTATGTCTCTAAGTCACCTCTTAACCACCTTCTCCCTAACAAAAATAGGCTCAAGTCCCTCAGCATTTCCTCATAAGACCTTCCTTCTATACAGGCGACATCCTAGTAAATCTCCACATAACCCTTTCCAAAGCTTCCACATCCTTCCTTATAGTGCGGCGACCATAGCTGTACACAATACTCCAAGTGTGGCCGCACCAGAGTTTTGTGCAGCTGTAACATGACCTCATGGCTCCGAAACTCAAACCTTCTACCAATAAAAGCTAACACACCGTTTGCCTTCTTAATGACCCTATCTGGGTAGCAACTTTCAGGGATCTATGTACATGGATACTGAGATCTCTCTGCTCATCTACACTACTAAGAATCTTACCGTTAGCCCAGTACTCTATTCCTGTTACTCCTTCCAAACTAAATCGCCTCACACTTTTCTGCATTAAACTTCATTTGCCACCTCTCAGCCCAGCTCTTCAACTTATCTCTGTCCCTCTGTAACCTGCAGTGTCCTTCTGTACTATCCACAACTCCACCGACCTTAGTGTCATCCACAAATTTACTAACCCACCCTTCTGTGCCCTCATCCAGGTCATTTATAAAACTGACAAACAGCAGTGTCCCCAACACTGACCCTTGCGGTACACCCCTAGTAACTGAGCTCCAGGATGAACATTTCCCATCAACCACCACCCTCTGTCTTCTTTCAGCCAGCCAATTTCTGATCCAAACCGCTAACTCACCCTCAATCCTGAAGCTCTGTATTTCCTGCAATAGCCTACCACGGGGAACCTTATCAAAGGCCTTACTGAAATCCATATACACCACATCTTCATCCACCTGTTTTGTCACCTTCTCAAAGAACTCAATAAAGTTAGCGAGGCACAACCTACCCTTCACAAAACTGTGTTGACCATCCCTAGCCAAATTATTCCTTTCCAGATGATGATAAATCCTATCTCTGGTAACCCTTTCCAACATCTTACCCGACAGCTGAAGTAAGGTTCACTGGCCTATAATTACCCGGGTCGTCCCGACTCCCCTTCCGAAACAAAGGAACCACATTTGCTATCCTCCAGTGTTCTGGCACGATCCCTGTAGACAATAACGACATCAAGATGGAAGGCAAAGACTCTGCAATCTCCTGCCTGGCTTCCCAGAGAATCCCATCCTGCCCAGAGGACTTGCCTATTTTGGGGGTTACAGAGATGGGGGTTACAGAGATGGGGGGCCCAGTACTCTATTCCTGTTACTCCTTCCAAACTAAATCGCCTCACACTTTTCTGCATTAAACTTCATTTGCCACCTCTCAGCCCAGCTCTTCAACTTATCTCTGTCCCTCTGTAACCTGCAGTGTCCTTCTGTACTATCCACAACTCCACTGACCTTAGTGTCATCCACAAATTTATTAACCCACCCTTCTGTGCCCTCATCCAGGTCATTTATAAAACTGACAAACAGCAGTGTCCCCAACACCGACCCTTGCGGTACACCCCTAGTAACTGAGCTCCCGGATGAACATTTCCCATCAACCACCACCCTCTGTCTTCTTTCAGCTCGCCAATTTCTGATCCAAACCGCTAAATCACCCTCAATCCCATGCCTCCCTATTTCCTGCAATAGCCTACCATGGGGAACCTTATCAAACTGAAATCCATATATACCACATCAACCGCTTTACCCTCATCCACCTGTTTGGTCACCTTCTCAAAGGACTCAATGAGGTTTGTGAGGCGTGACCAACCCTTCACAAAACCATGTTGACTATCCCAAATCAAATTAAGGGATACAAACCTCTCCTTCCTTTTTGAAGGCCAAACCAAAATATGTCTTTAACTGACTTGCCATCTCTTTGTTTCCTGTTATAATTTCCCCTGTTTGACTGTAACGTTTGTTTTTAACATTCTTATGGAAGCTTTTACAGTTAGTTTGTGTGTTCCCCACGAGTTTACTCTTGCACCTCATGATCCCCTCTTAAGCAACCCCTTTGTCTGTCTTTGCTGCAATTTAAACTGCTCTCAGTCCGCAGGGTCCGGTGCTACTTTAGGCCAACGTGCATACTCCTTTCTTGAATCTCATACTATCGCTAATTTCCCTTGTTAGCCATGCATAGTGAGGCGTCCTTTACTATTTTGTCTTTGCGTCCGACTTGAATCTGCGTCTGTTCGACTCGCAGGCAGTGCATTCCAAATCCCAACTGAAGAGTAAAGAAAGATGGTTTGCACTTCCCTCCTGAATCCTGTCAGTGAGCAGGCACTTGTGCTTGCTTGCATCAGCAGAGACCATTCCTTAATGCATGCCTACACTCGGTGTATGTCAGTATGCTTCGGGCAGGTACCATGAGTGAATCCATGAGGAAAGGCATCATCACCCTCGTCTACAAACGGAAGGGGGAGAGGGAGGAACTAAAAAATTGGAGACCAATCTCACTGTTGAATGCGGATTACAAAATTCTGTCAAAGGTAATCGCCAACCGGGTCAGGTCTGCTCTGGGGTTCGGTGATTCACCCTGACCAAACCTGTGCTGTGCCGGGCAGGAAGATCGCTGAGAGTCTCGCACTCCTCAGGGATACGATCGCCTACGTGCAGGACAGGGGGTTGGACACCTCCCTGATCAGCCTGGATCAGGAGAAAGCCTTTGACAGGATATCACACACGTATATGAGAGATGTTCTCTCCAAAATGGGCTTTGGGGAGGGAATTAGTGGGCGGCACGGTGGCACAGTGGTTAGCACTGCTGCCTCACAGCGCCAGAGACCCGGGTTCAATTCCTGCCTCAGGCCACTGACTGTGTGGAGTTTGCACGTTCTCCCCGTGTCTGCGTGGGTTTCCTCCGGGTGCTCCGGTTTCCTCCCACAGTCCAAAGATGTGCAGTTTCGGTGAATTGGCCAGAGCTAAATTGTCCATAGTGTTAGGTG
>NC_057755.1:4543831-4552338 GCF_004010195.1 Chiloscyllium plagiosum | reverse complement strand
TAAAGTCCTTGTACACGTTCATCCACCTTGGAGACCTTGTACACATTCCCCCACCATGGAGAACTTGTACACGTTCACCTACCATGGGGACCTTGTACACGTTCACCCACCATGGAGAACTTGTACACGTTCACCCACCATGGGGACCTTGTACACGTTCATCCACCATGGAGACCCTGTATACGTTCACCCACCATGGAGACCTTGTGCACGTTCCTCTACCATGGAGACCTTGTACACATGGAGAAGGCCTCCAAGCCTTCCGTTTCTTCATCTCTTCCCTACCCAACCCACACCCCTCCACCAACACACTCATTCAATTGTTGTAACTGGTCCTCACCTCCAACGACTTCTCCTTGGAATCCTCCCACTTCCTTCACACCATGGGCACCCACATGGGCCGCAGCTGGGATTGAGATGAAGCAAAGACAATTTTCTCAAAGAATCTCCAAGTCACAGATATTTTCTATTGCTGAGGATTGTGGATGCTGCCTCACTGAGTACATTTCAAATTGGAGTACACAGATTGCTGGTGTCTCAGGGAATCACAGGGCATGGGGAGGGAGCAGGATTTGAAGTCGAAAATCAGCCACGACCATACGACTGGTCTCCTCCTGCTCCAATTCTCTGGGTCCTTGTGTTCATCAATGAACCAATGACCAATCCGTTTGGATTTGGTTCCATGAAACCTTTCGTCATTTCATCTCTGCAGCCTCCATCAACCCCAGATTATCCCATTCACACTTCAGCACTTGATGCAAAAATATATACTTTTCTAACGTCTGTCAGTTCTGCTGAAGTCGCCCATAACACAAACATTAGCCTATCCCATCACACTATTCCCTTCTCTCTCTCTGGATGCTGCCTAATCTTGTCAGTTTCTCAACATGATCTGCTTTATTTCAGAGGCCAAGAGTCTACATTTCCCGCTTTCTGTGACAGGATACATTCTCCAGTCCAACTCATTAATATTCTTTTTAATCACAGAACGAAGTTCCACCATAAAGGGACATCAGTGACTTCCTAATCACGGGGCCTTATACAATACATCAGAGCAGGCTGTGTACGGACTGTGAAATTCCACCATCAGTTACAAACAAAGCTAATAATTCTTGAGGAGGGTGCATGGTTAATCCACCTACTACGGTAAATTCAGCCTGGTCACCCCACCTAATCCGCACATCTTTGGACTGACCCTGATTACTGTCCA
This sequence comes from Chiloscyllium plagiosum, assembly GCF_004010195.1. Taxonomy (NCBI): domain Eukaryota; kingdom Metazoa; phylum Chordata; class Chondrichthyes; order Orectolobiformes; family Hemiscylliidae; genus Chiloscyllium; species Chiloscyllium plagiosum. The sequence continues at coordinate 4,551,128 of NC_057755.1, read as the reverse complement.
GTCATCCCATGGGTTAGAGATAGGGGATGAACCAGGATTCCTGCTCCTGATTACTTTCCAGAGATTCCTGTGTTAGAGGCAGAGTGGAAATCAGTCAGCACTCCTGATCACTGTCCAGTGATCCCCTGGTTTAGAGAGAGAGCTGGGGCAATTCAGTCAGCGTTCCTGCTCCGAAGCACCTGATTTGGGATTGAGATGAAGTGAAGACAATTTTCTCAAAGAGTCTAGAATTCTTTGATATTTTCTATGCCTGAGGTTTGTGAATGCTACCTCACTGAGTACATTTCAGATTGGAAAATGCAGTGTCTTCCTGCTGGAACTGAATTTGAAAGCTCGCAGGGTGAAGGACATCCTGGTTAAATATCAGTGACAGGCTTCACTTCAACGATCAGCAACTTTGACCTGGTGAATCCAATGTGCAATGCTGGCGAGTATGAAGCCATGACTCTGTGTCTCTTTGTGCTCGGGATAATATATGAATTGTCCTGTGACAAATAAAGTGTCAAACTCTGTTGTGTGGTATATTTAGTTTCTGACAGCAGCACTTTATACTACGTCACGTACAGCACCCAGTTAGACACAGAGTAGAGCTTCATATACATTACCGTGACGTAATATCCCCCAATTCTCCCTCGTGTCAGCATCAAGTGCTCCCAAGACAGGTACAGCACTCAGAATCAGTGTTGAGCTTCCTCTACGTTGTTCTGACAGTATGTCCTCGCTCGAATTTTACAGAAGTGAAGCAGAAGCTTAGGCCCAACTCGTCCATGCTGACCAGATACCTGAACCTGATTGAGTCCCATTTGCCAGCATTGGGCCCAAATCCCTCAAAACCCTTCCTGTTCATATCCCAATCCGGTGGCCTTTTGCATGTTGTAATTGTACCAGCCCCCACCACTTGCTCTGGAAGCTCGTTCTAAGCAGGTACAACCCTCTGCATGAAACCGTTTCACCTGAACTCCCGTTGCAATCTTTTCCCTGTCACCTTAAGCCAATGTCCCCTCCAGTTTTGTGCTCCCCTACCCTGAGGTGAAGACCTTGGCTATTCCCCCTCCCCATGCCCGCCATGCTTTTATAAACCTCCATAAAGTCACCCTTCAGCCTCCGATGCTCCAGGGATAAAGGCCCCAGCTATTCAACCTCTCCCACTTTATACCCAATGTCAGCATTGTGCGCTCCCAGGATAGGTACAGCACAGGGTTAGACAAAGTGTCGAGCTCCCTGTACATGACCCTGACTGTGTGTCCTACATGTTACTGGCCAGTTTCAGTCTCGAGCTCTTCCCCAGGTCAGGGAAAGCACAGGGTTAGATAAAGTGTAGATCTCCGTCCACCTGGTCCTGACCATGTGACCATGCGGAGGTTGTTGCACTGGCCTTTGAAGGAAGAACCTTCTGTGTGGAAACTGGGTTTGGGTCCCACCAAAGCAGACGATGGTAAAAGTTAACGTGTGGAGCTGCCTCATGCCCTGATCACTTTCAGCCCTGTCTCATGGTTGGTTGAGCTATAGGTTTCATGCCATAGGGAATTTGGTGACACTGGGATCACTGATTGGCAATCCAATTCTCTTGTACCACAGGATCACGCAGAGTCAGAGAGTCATGGAAGTGGATAGCATGGAAACAGGCCTTTTGGCCCAACCTCTAAATGCCCTCTTGTCTTAGACTTTTCTACCCTGGGGAAAAGCTGTTGGGTATCAACGTTATCCATGCCTCTCATGATTTTACTGGAGTAATACTTTGAATGAGTGATATGTGCTTCGGGGATAGGTGGACAGACTGGACTTGCTGGGATCACTGTTTGACAATCCAATTCTCTTGTACCACAGGCTCATGCAGAGTCAGAGAGTCATGGAAGTGGATAGCATGGAAACAGGCCCTTTGGCCCAACCTCTAAATGCCCTCTTGTCTTCGACTTTTCTCCCCTGGGGAAAAGCTGTGGGGTATCAACGTTATCCATGCCTTTCATGATTTTACTGGAGTAATACTTTGAATGAGTGATTTGTGCTTCGGGGAGAGGTGGACAGACTGGACTTGTTTCTGCTGGAGTTTAGACGAGTAAAGGATGACTCTATCAAAGCGTATAAGGTCTCTCATGGATCTTGACATGGTGGGTGGGCAATGGATGTTTCTCCTTGTGGGTGAGTTCAGACTGGGCACATGGTGTTAAAATTACTTGGGGTCACCCTTTTTGGACAGAGATGAGAATTTTGTTTTTAGGCCTGTGTAACTTTGGAACTGGCTGTCCCAGAAAGTGATAAGGGTGAGGACAATGAATCTATTTATTCCCTTGCATAACAAGAATCTGAGGTTACTCTGGGACGATGGGGATAGAGAATTCTGAAATGGTGGAGTAGGTTCCAACGAGCAAGTGACCTACTTCAGTTCCAGTTTCATGTGTTTCTGTGTAATAACGTCATATATGAATCTTTATTATTATGATTAATACTGTTAATATTGAACCCTCTTGCTTTGCACCTGTTTGTGTGTGAGAGAGTGAGAGAGAGTGTGTTTCGAATGGTGTTACTGAGTATGTTGATATGAGACTGTGCCTATCTGCCTGCCAAGTCTGAGAGTCGATAATCCCATGGTGCAACTATCTATAAATCCCAACCTGTCCCTGTCCCTGTAATAATTCACAAAACATATAGTCCCCTATACACTTGCACGCACTCTCACAATCTCACACACTCAATACCACTGCTCTCACTGTATCATACACAGTCACTAACTCTGACACACCCACATACTCTCTCAAGCTCAATTTCCCGCACTCAGTTTCTCAAACGTTGCAGCAAACACCCTCACAGTCACACCCCCTTACTCTTTTCAGTCACTCCCATTAAGTCACACTGTGCACTGCAGCCCCCACAACACACACACACACCATGCACATTCATGTCATCGCACACTCAGCCACTCACACTGATGTAGTCACAAGCTCTTACACAATGTCCCACACCCTTGTGCATAGACACACTGTCACACATTCACACAATTTCATCTGTTCTACCATATGGTCAAATATCTTGACTGAAGGGTCAATAACAAGGGACACACTTTTAAAGTGAAAGGCAGCAGTATAAAAAGTGAATTTGAGGATTAGTTTCCCACCAGACAGTAGTGGCAACCTGGAATTCACCGTGCGAGAGGGTAATTGAGATGGGAAATGTCCCAACTTCTAAAAGGTACCCGGATGAGCACATGCTATATTCAAGGTGCTTGGCCCAGTGGGATTAGTCATTACATTAGATTACTTACAGTGTGGAAGTAGGCCTTTCGGCCCAACAAGTCCACACCGACCCACCGAAGTGCAACCCACCCAAACCCATTCCCCAACATATACCTCTTCACCGAACACTATGGGCAATTTTAGCGTGGCCAATCCACCTAACCTGCACATTTTTGGATTGTGGGAGGAAACCGGAGCACCCGGAGGAAACCCACGCAGTCACGGGGAGAATGTGCAAACTCCACACAGAGAGTCGCCCGAGGCCGGGTCTCTGGCGCTGTGGGGCAGCAGTGCTAACCACTATGCCACCGTGTCGCCCAGTGTAGGGGTGAGTATGGTTTTGGTGGCAGAGACTTGATGGGTAGAATGACCTCTTCTGTACTGTATTAATTGATGATTCTGTGATATCACCTTCCCAACATTCACAACTGGATGGAAGCGTTCTAGATATTCACTGCAAAATTTCCTTGTTTGATTGTCTCCAATCCGCTCCATTCGATTCCTGGTTTGAAACATCTGTATGAACAGTTTCCATTATCTGGGAGGGCCTGACCCAGCTGGGTGAATTTCCTGTGTTAATCTGACACACAGGGGTTGCAGAAATCCAAATAATCTTTTGCATTCAATGTTCCTGAGAAACTGTATGTGTGCGTACATGTGCACAAGCCTGTGTGTACTCGTGTGTGTCCATGCGAGTGTAGGCATGTGTGTGCACCACCACGCTTCTGCATTCATGAGGACAATTTATCCTTCACACCATATTAGAGTATTACCTGTGCTCTGTTAGAGTTGACGTTAATGCTAGATTTCATGCAACGCCAGGAATATTAGCAGGTGCCAACCACGAGTAATCTTTGATAACAGTTCCCATCACTGCTAATGATATTACACACCGCATTGTACTGTGAGAAACAAAGCAACAATCAATACCATTATATTACATTGTCATTCTTCGAACTAAACAATATTACAAAAGAACAATTTCTTGAAGATTTTGTTTAATTAGCATGATTCCAAAACAGCAATGACCTGTCCAGACTTCACAAAATATTCCCTATACTTTGGGTACATCCTCCCTTCTCCAGGTATAATGTTTGGGAATTCATGGCCTGAGCTTTGGAATTATCCCCCGATGATCCAGCCGCACTGAGGTAGAAAGCCATCCCTTGTTTGTTAAAGGTCTACCAGTAACTGTTATGACACAGCTATTGTATGGTCTCATTTATTCTCAGGGAGATGGCTTGATCTATAAAGGAGGTGAAATTAAGAATCTCAGATGGATATCACAAGGAGCCAGAGAACGTGAGGGAATTTTCCAATTCTTCACAAAAAAAAAGCTATCTTTTGGCATTCTTGGTAAGGCAATGGTATTTTTCTTTGTGGACAGTGAAGGTCATGGTGTTTATATAACAGATTTCAGGAATACTCCTCATTGCAGAGTCGCTTATCCATCAGAAGAAACTGGGGAAGACAGACTCGGTGATGCACATTTACTGAGCAGCTCCTCCAGAATGGGTTTCAGTGAAGAAAATCATGTCTTGGACGTTAATGCAATGTTGGTGTCCAAATGGGATGTTTTGTTGGAATCAAGAAATGTTTAGCAATTATCTAGAAATGATTTAGACACTGCCATCAATGAAATATAAATTTTCTCGGAAGAGCACAGACATTACATTTTCAATGTTGTTTTGTCCTCAAATTGTCAGTCCGTCCGTCTACTTTATAAAATCAAATCTTTGGGAAACTTGATGTAAAATCACCTCTGACTATGAGGTGATTTCCTGTGGTATTTCTTTATGGAAGTCCCACTTCTAATCACTTCTTTCTCCCTCTTACAGCAAACCTACTGACTATCGTCATTCTCTCCAGTGGAAATTATGGACAGTCTAAATGTATCTTTTCTTACACGATTGCCATGGCAACTGCAGATTTTCTGGTGATATTTTTCAATGTCATTGTGTATCACGTTTTGAGTTATCACTTGCCACATTCATTTCTATCCTACACTGCTGTTTGTAAGTTCATTTTCTGTGTTAATCCTGACACAATGGATATGTCTGTGTGATTCACTGTCTTCTTTACCATTGACCGGTGTGTAACGATCTGTTGTCAGAAGTTTAAATCAAACTACTGCACAACCAGAACTGTCACTGTGATTTGAATCAGGGCTGTCTGCCCTGATTTCTTTGGAGAACATACCCTTCTGGTTTGCCTGTGACCCCAGCCGAATAATTTCCAGCGCTGCCTGGGACTGTCGCTCCAATATGGCCTTTTAGACATCGCCTGCAGGTGAGGCCTACTCTTGGCATGAAAAGTATTTTAGCTGCATGGCGGCCTTTTTGTTTGATATTACTGTTTAACTCTTTGACAGTCCAGCGTATTTTAGGGGCTATCAAAGTCCGCAGGAGACTGCGGGGTCTCAGCAATGAGAATAGCACCGACCCAGAGATGAAAAGCAGGAGGAAATCCATCATGTTCCTGTTCAGTGTATCAGGCACTTTTGTCCTATTGTGGCTAACAGCAGTCATTAACGTTTTAACCAGCAAACTCACCACAAAAGCGTACTACCGAGGGGATCATAGGAGTTGATGGGAAGGGTGAGGGCAGTAACAAATTAAAAATACTATACATGAATGCATGAAGCGTTAGAAATAAGGTGGATGAGCTTGAGGCTCTTTTGGAAATTGGCAGATATGATATTGTGGGGATAACTGAGACGTGGCTTCAAGTGGACAGGGCCTGGGAAATGAATATTCAACGCTACACGTGCTATCGCAAGGACAGACTGATGGGCAGAGGGGGTGGGGTTACCATGTTGGTAAGGGAAACTATTCTATTCCTTGCGCGGGGGGACCGAGAATCAGGGGATGTCGAGTCAGTGTGGATGGAGCTGATAAATTCTAAGGGTAAAAAGAACCTCTTGGGAGTTATCTAGAGGCCTCCAAACAGTAGTCTGGATGTCGGATGTAAGTTGAATCAGGAGCTGAAATGTTACTAATTGAAATTAGTAACATCGCAAAGATGTTACTACAGTTGTTATGGGGGATTTCAACATGCAGGTAGACTGGGAGAATCAGGATGGTATTGGACCTCAAGAAAGAGACTTTGTGGAGTGCCTCCGAGATGGATTCTTAGAACGGCTGGCGCAAGAGCCTACCAGGGAGATGGCAATTCTGGATCTGGTATTCTGTAACGACCCAGAATTGATCAGGGACCTCGAAGTGAAGGAGCCATTGGGAAGTAGTGACCATAATACAATAAGCCTCAATCTGCAATTTGAGAGGGAGAGGGTACAATCAGAAGTGACAATATTTCAGTTGAATAAAGGGAACTATGGAGCTATGAGGGACGAGCTGGCCAAAGTTCAATGGTGCAATTCCTTAGCAGGGATGACCGTGGAGGAACAATGGCGGATATTTCTGTGTATAATGCAGAAGATGCAGGATCAGTTCATTCCAAAAGGGAAAAAAAAAATCCTAGGGGGAGGCAGGGGTGGCTGCGGCTGACGAGGGAAGTTAAGAAACATATAAAGTTAAAAGAGAAAAAAGTATAACATTGCAAAGATAAGTGGGAAAACGGAGGACTGGGAAGCTTTTAAAGAACAACAGAGGATTACTAAGAAGGAAATACGCAGAGAAAAAAATGAGGTACGAAGGTAAACTGGCCAAGAATATAAAGGAGGATATAAAAGCTTTTTTAGGTATGTGCAAGACAAAAAAATGGTTAGGACAAAAATTGGGCCCTTGAAGACAGAAACAGGGGAATATATTACTAGGAACAAAGAAATGGCAGAGGAATTAAATGGGTACTTCAGATCCGTGTTCACATGGGAAGACACAAGCAATCTCCCTGAGGTAACAGTGGCTGAAGGACCTGAACTTAAGGGAATTTATATTTGCCAGGATTTGGTGTTGGAGAGACTGTTAGGTCTGAAGGTTGATAAGCCTCCGGGGCCTGATGGTCTGCATCCCAGGGTACTGAAGCAGGTGGCTCGGGAAATCGTGGATGCATTGGTGATTATTTTCCAGAGTTCAATAGATTCAGGGTCGGTTCCTGAGGATTGGAGG
>NC_057755.1:4542515-4543484 GCF_004010195.1 Chiloscyllium plagiosum | reverse complement strand
TGGCTGAAGGACCTGAACTGAAGGGAATTTATATTTGCCAGGAATTGGTGTTGGAGAGACTGTTAGGTCTGAAGTTTGATAAGTCCCCGGCGCCTGATGGTCTCCATCCCCGGGTACTGAAGGAGGTGGCTCGAGAAATCGTGGATGCGTTGGTGATTATTTTCCAGAGTTCGATAGATTCGGGATCAGTTCCTTGGGATTGGAGGGTGGCTGATGTTGAACCAGTTTTTAAGAAAGGTGGGAGAGAGAAAGCAGGAAATTATAGACCAGTTAGTCTGACCTCAGTGGTGGGAAAGATGCTGGAGTCTATTATAAAGGATGAAACTACGACACATTTGGATAGTAGTAACAGTATAGGTCAGAGTCAGCATGGATTTATGAAGGGGAAATCATGCTTGACTAATCTTCTGGAATTTTTTGAGGATGTAACTCTGAAGATGGACGAGGGAGATCCAGTAGATGTAGTGTACCTGGACTTTCAGAAAGCTTTTGATAAAGTCCCACATAGGAGGTTAGTGAGCAAAATTAGGGCGCATGGTATTGTGGGCAAAGTACTAACTTGGATTGAAAGTTGGTTGGCTGACAGGAAACAAAGAGTAGTGACAAACGGCTCCATTTCAGAATGGCAGGCAGTGACAGTGGGGTATCGCAGGGATCATGCAGCTTTTTACACGACATGATAATGATATAGAAGAGGGTATTAGTAATAACATTAGCAAGTTTGCTGATGATACTAAGCTGGGTGGCAGGGTGAAATGTGAGGAGGATGTAAGTAGATTACAGGGTGACCTCGACAGGTTAGGTGAGTGGCCAGATGCAGTTTATTTGAATAAATATATGGTTATCCACTTTGGTGGCAAGAACAGGAAGGTAGATTACTACCTAAATAGAATCAATTTAGGTAAAGGGGCAGTACAAAGAGATCTGGGTGTTCTTCTACACCAGTCAATGAAGGTAAGCATGCAGGTA
>NC_057755.1:4534712-4542373 GCF_004010195.1 Chiloscyllium plagiosum | reverse complement strand
ACTCTGGAGGCAGGAAACATGTTTCCGCTGATGGGCGAGTGCTGAACCAGAGGACACAGCTAAAAAATACGGGGTAGACCATTTAGGACAGAGATGAGGAGAAACCTCTTCACCCAGAGAGTGGTGGCTGTGTGGAATGCTCTGCCCCAAAGGGCAGTGGAGGCCCAGTGTCTGGATTAATTTAAGAAAGAGTTGGATAGAGCTCTCAAGGATTGTGGAATCAAGGGTTAAGGAGATCAGGCAGGAACAGGATACTGATTAAGGATGATCAGCCATGATCATATTGAATGGTGGTGCAGGCTCGAAGAGCAGAATGGCCTACTCCTGCACCTATTGTCTATTGTCTATTGTTCTGCAGGCAGATGTGGCATTGTGATAGTAGGGCTTGGGTAGCAGCAGCGAATCCCGGTGCATACCAGCTCTGATTGACAGTGTGCATCATGACTCTCCTCCTGGTCTGGCCAATGCCATGGGCTGCGAGTGCCAGTGTGTGCTAGCGGGACGGGGAGGGCGAGATGGAGGTCCGCGAGTGCAGCATATGCTGATGCTGGTTCCTACGTTCCGGAAGCTGTACAGTGGAACTGACAGACAAAGCTGCCTGTCAGTGTCACCCAGCGAAGGAAAGATAAAGTGGGGGATTAAGAGGCCGTTATAACAGGGAAAGGAGGGGGTCGAGAAGAGCGTGGGCAGGAGTGATGGGACAGGCACAGCAGGAGCTTGTCTGCTGAGGGAATTCCAGGCTGCGGGTGATGGCAGCCTGCTATATGGAATAGTGGGTGGCCGGAATTTCCAGTGTGAGGTCCTCTGGGGAACAGTGAATGCTGGCATTTAGTTTTCTGTTGGCCAAGGAGGGCAATTGGGCAGGTAGCGGCAATGATGGCCACATCAGGGACAGTGGCTGGTCCGGTACTAAAATTCACAGTTTGGGAGAGTGGCTCTGTCATGGACACTCCTGAAACCCCGACTGTACGGACACTGTTGGAACTCGGGGATAGTTCCACAGAGGGAGGCGCAGACGAGTGGGTGTCCCCGGAATCCACCAGGAAGGAAATGAGTCGCCAACCCACCTCCCCCCCCCACCCCACTTCCACATCCATCATCGGGTTTTCTGATGGGCAGTTGGACAGGTGTATTGAGACCGCCTGCAGATCCTCCCTCTCCTGACAGCCCGAGTTTGCTTCAGGGGCAAGGGGGGAGGGATCAGCCACAGAGCAGACAGTTTGGCGAAGCAGCCACTGTGGGGTGGTGGGCTGTGGCTGCTGTGCCTGTGGGGAATGGGGGGGATGGAGGGGCCTGGCCGTCTCTGCTTGGGTGGTAACCAATAGCGTTTAGCTAAGTGTCCTGGTTTGCCACAGTTCCAGCATGGTCCTTTAAAGAACCCCATAGGTCTGTATACTAGTCTGGCTGTGTCCCTCGGGTGGTCCGACTGTACAATTCGGGGGGATGCCCCCATCTGTCTTGGTGTGGTGAGCAGTCCATTCCCATCCAGGTTAGTGAGTGTGGTTAGAGTGTCCCCCCCAGGACGTTGTTTGCCGGGTTAATTTGTGTACTTTGTGTATCCATGGGCATATGTAGGGAACATGGGTTTGACGACAGTCTGTGCAGCCAGCTTCCAATTCTCTGTTAAGGGGATGCCTGCTGAAAAGCTCCAGGTCTCCCTAAAGTGTGCAAGGAAGTCTGGCAGGGACACATCCGTTTTCTGCAGACACCAGGTAACAGCACGAAAGTCTGCATGCTGCCTTGCACTCGTTTTTATCGCCTCCTTCACAGTGCTGTCCAGCCATCTGTCCCGATCTGCAGCAGTGTCCCAGGGTTGGGTGGGGGAGTTAATGGTAGAGCGAATGGCCACCCAGTGGGTACCATAGGAAGATTGTAACAGGGTCTGCACATCGTGCGGCAGACAGATCTAAATGGTGGACATTTGGAGCAGCCAATTATAAAATGCGAGTGGTCTTTTCAATGGGTTTGGGGCATCCTTCCACATGGCCGGGACCTCTGCTGGGTCCAGGGCTTATCAAGGGGAGTAAATCCAATCCTAATTCGTGGAAGCTCGCATTCAGTGCCCTGATTTTTCTGGGCAGCTGCCGTGCTGCGTATGAGCCTGGGGTTATTATCTGAGTGGGGCAGCGGTAGTGAGTCAGAATGCTCAGCGGCTGCGGTGTCCTGCTGCTGGCTTCTTGTGGGCTGCGTGGTAACAAAGGCGGCCACTTCAATTAGCAGCAGGTCTGGCTCTGGGGCTGGAAGGAGATGTTTAGGGTATTGTGGGGCGTAGGGTGGCAGGGCTGTGCCCGGGGTGGGGGGTTGGGGGGCAAGTGAAGGGTATCCGCAGTCGGTGTTTTATTGCTGCAGTCTTTAACTTGAGGTGGCTGGAGGTGTTTGGCAATGTCCCAGAATTTTGCGAGACACTGCAAGATGTAGACAGTGTCCCATGAGGGATTCCCGTGCCCCTCTGTAATAGCCGCAGTCAATTTTATCAATTTTGAAGGACCACCCGCCCCAGGTGGCCAATACGCTTGGGACTAGGTTAAAGATCCCCTGTGAATGGGATAACGTAACGGCTGTCCCCTGAGTCTTTTTGCACGGTGTCTGCCAGTTACCCAGGTTTAACAAGAGCACCTCCTAGCTTGTTCCTGAAATTCACGTATCTGCTATGCCTTTTCAGGGTACTCTTGTTCATTTTCGCCCCGGGCCGTTCTCAACACGTGTTTGGGGTTGCCCAGCTCCCACAGCTGGCATCTCCCCGTCAGACGGTGGATGTCCGTGCCACCTTGGCATCCTGGACATCCTGGGATGATTTATGAGCGTGCTGTGCTTCGGCTTTCTTGGGGAAAAAAAAACAGAGAGAGAGAGAGAGAGAGAGAGAGCGCTCACCGAGCACACAGACAGGGAGAGATTGACAGGTTCGGCAATAATGGACAATCGAGCGTGTAATCGCTGACAGCAAAGCAAACAGACACTTAAACACTGAACAAACACAGCCAGGTGGGACACCTGACACTGACAAGATAGGCCCTCAGTGACTGATGAACAAGCAGAGAAGGGTGGGGGTGTTAATACATTATTAATAAAACTTGTGCAGAACTTCCTTTTCATAAGCACTGATGGTTCCTTCAAAGCAAAACAAAACCATCATAGATCACCAAATGCCAATTAAATCAAATCATCTCTGGATCTTGAGCTGCAGGGATTGAAACAGACATTCACTCACCAGCAAGCAAGGTGTTAATACATTATTAATAAAACTTGTGCAGAACTTCCTTTTCATAAGCACTGATGGTTCCTTCAAAGCAAAAAAAAATCATAGATCACCAAATGCAAATTAAATCAAGTCATCTCTGGATCTTGAGCTGCAGGGACTGAAGCAGACGTTCACTCACCAGCAAGCAAATGTGCAGACAAGGCCGAACACAAACAGTCAAAGTTTCTCCAAGGGTCAGTGTAGACGTGCCTCAGAGCATTAGGACCCTGTTGAGTACCTGCATGAATTGTGACAGGCTGCAGGTCAGTCTCTCTCTCTCTCTCTCTTTCTGTCTCTGCTGCCCTGTGCAGCTGGGAAGCCAGGACCACAGCCACCTCATCCTGCCCCCCCTCCCCAACCCCGGATCAAGTTGTCAGCAACAAGGTGAAGTGTGGTGTACTGAGGGAAGGGGGCTGGCAGGAGTCCTTTTTAACAGAGTTTTCGGGACTCGGTGATTTTAACTTGGGTTGGTCGTGGGAGCTGACCACTTCCTTTAACTCCTCTCAACTCAGGCCACGCAGGGTCGCCTTCCTACCTTCCCTATTCTGCTCCCAGACAATATTGGCTGGTGACCTTACCTCGCGTCAGTGGTTACCCTGGTGCTTGGTACTTCCTTGAGAGAGTCAGTGTCCGCGGACCACTGCCACAGCAGGACAGGTTAGACCTGTCCGCAGGGCGCTCCTTCTCTCTAGGGTTGGAGTCCCACAATGTCACGGACCTCTGGTTCGAGCTGGGAATAGAGAACAGACTGCAGCACCTACAAACACAAATACAAACAGGACAAACTCACGAGAGGAATACAGGACAAACACGACACAGACAAACAAGACAGCAGGGACCCTGTCAATGAGCCACGATCTGTAGATGTCTTAGTATCAAAGCGAAAATTTAATCGACGATCTCTCCATCTATCTTGCTGGACTTTCTCTGCCGATATTCCCCAGAAAATCAAGGTCGATAAAGATTAACTCTTTCCTGCGGTTTGTGATTTTCGAATGAGGAGGCAGAATCTGTCAATTAGGACGAGACCGATCCAGCAAGACATAAAGAAGCACTTTGACACGCACTGGATCATGTCCATGGCACAAGTCCTGGCTCAAAGCGGATCACGCCTCTGCCAAATTAGTTACACTTTAAGTTGGTTGGTTCAGGAGCCTACCCGACTCCCTCCCCAGGCCAAGGCTGTGTTGGCTCAACACCGAATTGCCGCTGTTGCTAGATTAGAATTGTGGCCACCCTTTGCAGTCATTTAGCCTCTCTCTGGTCTGACCCGCTGGGGCAGGGTTGGCCGCCAGGTCTGAATTGGGCTAAATTTAAAATATCAAGTTCGCTGACCCTGTTGAGAGACAAAATAAAAAGGGGGGGCGGGGCTGCCAACTAACGCCAAACTGTTGGTGAAATTAGCTCAGTAAAGCAGGGACCACACAAACCAGATTGGGTGAAACTGACAAGCTGTTTATTACAAGCGATATCGCTGGAAGAGAAGCTGACTCGGCTGACACAGAACTGACAGTCTGTTACAGGGAATTCAAGGGTTCTCTTCCCTGAGCAGAGAATCATGCCAGTTTTTTTACAGGAATATTGTACAATGATGCTAATTGAAAATAGGGAAAATACAGTGGTCTTGATAATTAAGTAATCCAGTTCCCATGGTGATAATCACAAAGCAGTTATCAGAAGAATCTACTGATTGTACATACGATGAAGCATCCTGGCAGCATTTTAATGGGATCAGGAGATTCCAGCTCTCTTCGAGGCTCAGTGAAAATCTCCTGTGAGCGAGGTATTCTGGTGCCTCTCTCCCTGACCTATCCTTTCTGTGGCTTTGATAGCATTGGGTTACAACACTGCCCTTAGGGCTTTGGGACAGCAGTGTTGATCGAGACCAGGAAGCTTATTGTGAGTTGCTCTTGGGAAGTGTATTCCCTGGTCTGCGAGTGACTATGGTCATGTCTGGTTTCTCTTGACAGCTTGTTTGATCAATGCTGTTGCATTCTGGGTGTTCCTTGTACGGTTTGGACAGGCTTGATTTTGTGGCCATGCTGTGGGTAGGCGGGGGAGGGGCAGATGTTTTCCCACAGTGACAAACAGTCAACTCCTTATGCATCACCATTCCAACTAGCAACCGTTTCCATCTAAAAAGGAAGCGTGTGTGTGTATGTATGTGTGTGTGTGTATATATCTACATAGATCATGGATCATAGAACACTACAGCACAGAACAGACCCTTCGGCCCTCGATGTTGGACCGACCTATGAACTATTCTAAGCTCATCCCCCTACGCTATTCCATCATCATCCATGTGCTTATCCAAGGACTGTTTAAATACCCTTAATGTGGCTGAGGTAACTACATTGGCAGGTAGGGCATTCCATGCCTTACCACTCTCTGATTGAAGAACCTGCCTCTGACATTAGTCTTAAATCTATCACCCCTCAATTTGTAGTTCACTGTCTCTCTCTAACTAATCCTCTGATCATCTTGCATGTCTCTGTCAAATCCCCTCTTCGCCTTCTTCTTTCCAATGAGAACAGACCCAAGTCTCTCAGTCTTTCATCATAAGACCTTCCCACCAGACCAGGCAACATCCTGGTAAATCTCGTCTGCACCTTTTCCAATGCTTCCACAGCCGTCTTGTAATGGGGTGATCGGAACTGTACACAAGTGTGGCCAATTTAGCGTATTGTATAGTTGCAGCATGACATTGTGGCTCCGGAACTCAATCCCTCTACCTATGAAACCTAACACACCGTATGCCTTCTTAACAGCACTATCAACCTGCGTAAAAACTTTCAGGGACCTATGTACATGGACTCCAAGATCCCTTTGCAAATCCACACTACCAAGAATCTTTCCATTGACCCAGTACTCTGCCTTCCTGTTATTCTTCCCAAAGTGAATCCCACCACATTTAGCTGCATTGAACTCCATTTGCCACCTCTCAGCCCAATACTGCAGTTTATCCAATTCCCCCTGCAGCCTGCAACATTCTTCCACACTGTACACTACTCCACCGACTTTAGTGTTATCTGCAGATTTACTAACCTATCCACCTAAGCCTGTGTCCAAGTCATTTATGAAAATGACAAACAGCAGTGGTCCAAAAACAAATACCAAAACACACCACTGGTAGCCGGATTCCAGGCTGAATATTTTTCATCAACCACCACTCGCTGCCTGCTTCCTTTCAGAAAGCCAGTTTCTAATTCAAACTGCTAAATCACCCTCAATCCCATGCCTCTGCATTTTCTCCATGTATGTGTGTCGGTGAGTGTGTGTGCGTGTGTTTGTGTGAGTAAATATTTATTATTCTCCCTCTCTGTTTCTAGCTCTTGTATGAGGATCTCTTATAGTAAAGCAATTTGATTCTCTCCATTTCTGCATCGTTCAGGTTTCAGTTCCCAAATCTAGTGCTGAACCAAGCGTGGTGCTGTTGAACTGCTGATCAGGCTCGAGGGGCTGAACGGCCTCTTCCTATTCCTAGTTCGGATGGTCTTATGCTCTTAATGCTATCTCCCAGCTCTTGGCCCATGCCCTGGAGGTTATGACTACACAAGGGACGGATCTGAAGCGTTCTCCAGTCTTCCAAGGGTCTCTGAGTGAACCAGCCTTTCTGGGTTGGAAGTCCAGACTCTGAGTGAGAAATGAAATCTTCTCAAGGCTCCTCTTAGTCTTTGACTGCAAGGTGGATCAGGCCAGCCACGGGTAAGTGAAAAGCAGGTCTGATGTGCTCACTTCCCTAATTCGGAATGACGTGCGGGAGTACATTGTATCCTTCATCAGACTATTGTGCTTTCCCACCTGGCTGCTATCAAGGTGCAGGCTGCCTATGATATGGGTTATGCAGCGTGTGCCCCTGCTCTGATTGGTTAGCTCAGCTGGCTAGGCAGTCGTTTATAATGCAGAATAAAGACAACAGTGTGGGTTCAATTCCCACACTGAATGAGGTTACCATGAAGGACTGTCCTTCTCAACCATTGCCTGAGGATCGGTGGCTCTCCCTGCCCTCCACTGCTTAAAGCACCACCAGTCATCTCTCTCTAATGAGGGGTGCCCTATTGTCTATTAAGTCTACAGTGACATTGCATACTGAGCTCTGTACGCAGGTCTGGTCACCATACTGGCAGAGTGATGTTAATGTGTTGGAACCATAGAAATGGTTTCTGGACTAAGATCCCCTGGAATCAGTAAAGTTTATGATGAGGAAAGGGCCCTTATGTGATCATTATCAAGAAAATGGTGGGCGGCACGGTGGCACAGTGGTAAGCACTGCTGCCTCACAGCGTCAGAGACCCGGGTTCAATTCCCGCCTCAGGCGACTGACTGTGTGGAGTTTGCACGTTCTCCCCGTGTCTGCGTGGGTTTCCCCGGGTGCTCCGGTTTCCTCCCACCATCCAAAGATGTGCAGGGTCAGGTGGATTGG
>NC_057755.1:4532874-4533011 GCF_004010195.1 Chiloscyllium plagiosum | reverse complement strand
TGTCCAGGAAACACCGTGGGTAATAATAAGAGCGAAATCTTTTCACTATAATGCCAAAGATAATGACCAGAAGATCAGCAGCTGCCATAACTACCAGGTAGCGAGAAGTACAAGGCGAAATACCGCACCTTCCCCGT
>NC_057755.1:4520193-4532374 GCF_004010195.1 Chiloscyllium plagiosum | reverse complement strand
TGTTAACCTGAAATATTAACGCTGAATTCTCTCTTTTGATGCTGCCAGACCTGCTGAGCCTTTCTAGCAATTTCTGTTTTGTTACTCTAGTCTGTGCCTGTCCCAGCTCGGATATTATGCGGAAGCTGGACTACGTGGGACTGGGAACTCCCAGTGGTTGAACCTCTGAGATTTCAAACAAACGTAGAAAACAATTAGTTAGCTCTGCTGCTTGACATGTTTAAATAGCTATCTTGTTTTTTTTATTAATTGCAATGTATTTTTTAATGAAAAAGTTATTCGAACACTTTAAAACATGCTATTGTTGTCCCTCTCTCTGAAATCTTTTCTGTGGCCCTTGCATGGAGAGAAACATTGAAATGTTCAATGTGCAGTTAGGCTGGAGATGTTAGTACTGCCCTCGGACTGTTACCATAGCAACAGGCTGCTTCATGGATACAAAGCTGAACGGCAATGAGAAAATTCCGGATTGTTTGATTAATTTTAATACTTGATTGATTGATTCATTTGGGTAAAGGGACATTTAAGGAAGTTCTCCAGCTGCTGTAGGAATTTAGTCTGTGTGTGACAACATAAATTGTGGTGTTTGTACAGCAACTGAGAAGCTCCAGCAGGAAGCCCAATTCCTGCAAAAAGTTATGCGGATAATTAGGCCGAACCCAAAAACGAAACATTCGGGTTCCACGCACAACATTGATCCAAATAAGTCGAAATTAGTTTAGACTCATCCGCCGGAAGGTTGGCTGGTCGATGAGATGTGGGATTGATCCATTACCATGCATGACGTAATGGTAAGGTCCTGGGGAGTGTTGCTGAACAAAGAGACCTTGGAGTGCAGGTTCATAGTTCATTGAAGTTGGAGGTAGGATAGTGAAGAAAGCATTTGGTATGCTTTCCTTTATTGATCAGAGCATCGAATATAGGAATTGGGAGGTCACGTTGTGGCTACACAGGGTACTATTTGGAGATGCCGCTTTTGGACTGGGGTGTACAAAGTTAAAATTACAAAATATCAGGTTATAGTGCAACAGGTTTATTTGGAAGCAGTAGCTTTTGGAGTGCTGCTCCTTCGTCAGGTGTTTGTGGAGTATAAGATCGTAAGATCGCAATTCTCTAAATTCTGTGTCATATGATCTTATACTCCTCAGCCACTGGATGAAAGAGCAGTGATCAGAAAGCTAGTTCTTCCAAATATTGGATAATCTAGTATAGGACATTAGTTGTGCCACTTTTGGGATATTGTCAGCAAGGCTGGTCTCATTCCTATATGAAGGATGAAGTGAAACTTGAAAGGGATCAGAAAAGATTTAAAAGGATGTTGCGAAAGTTGGATGATTTGAGCTACAGAGAGAGAGACTGTATCAGCTGGGATTGTTTCCGTGGAACGTGAGAGGTTGAGGGGTGTCCTCAGAGAGGGGCATGGATAAGTTAACTAGACAAGGTCTATTTCCCCATGGTGGGGTAGTCCAAAACTAGAGAGCAGAGGTTGAAGGTGAGCGGAGAAGACTTAAAAGGGAGCAACTTTTTCATGAAGAGGGTGGAGCGTGTATGGGATGAGCTGCCAGAGGACCTTTATTGATCAGAGCATCGAATATAGGAATTGGGAGGTCACGTTGCGGCTGCACAGGGTACTATTTGGAGATGCCGCTTTTGGACTGGGGTTAAAATTACAAAATATCAGGTTATAGTGCAACAGGTTTATTTGGAAGCAGTAGCTTTTGGAATGCTGCTCCTTCGTCAGGTGTTTGTGGAGTATAAGATCCTAAGATCGCAATTCTCTAAATTCTGTGTCCTATGATCTTATACTCCTCAGCCACTTGATGAAAGAGCAGTGATCAGAAAGCTAGTTCTTCCAAATAAACTTATTGGATAACCTAGTATAGGACATTAGTTGTGCCACTTTTGGGATATTGTCAGCAAGGCTGGTCTCATTCCTATATGAAGGATGAAGTGAAACTTGACAGGGATCAGTAAAGATTTACAAGGATGTTGCGAAAGTTGGATGATTTGAGCTACAGAGAGAGAGACTGTATCAGCTGGGATTGTTCCTGTGGAACGTGAGAGGTTGAGGGGTATGGATAAGTTAAATAGACAAGGTCCAAAACTAGAGTGGGGTAGTCCAAAACTAGAGTGCAGAGGTTGAAGGTGAGCGGAGAAGACTTAAAAGGGAGCAACTTTTTCATGAAGAGGGTGGAGCGTGTATGGAATGAGCTGCCAGAGGAAGTGGTGCAAGCATGTAGAATTAAAAAGGCATCTGGTTGTGTATATGAATAGTAAGGGTTTGGAGGGATATGGTTCAAGTGCTAACAAATAGGACTGGGTTAGTTTGGGATATCTGGTCGGCATGGACAAGTTGGTCCAAAGAGCTTGTTTCCATGCTGTATATTTCTATGACCCTATGAATTTGTGATCCTTGAGAGCAACCTGAGACATTCAGAGGATTTGATGATTTGTCTAAAAAAACGGTGCTGGTACAGTGACATGGGGAGTCCACCGAAGGCTAACATTGTATACTTTAAAGACAAGTGACACAGACAGAGAGACAGAATTGGAGACTTTTATTCATCACGTTTTAATTTATTAAAGTGTGTCTCATTAAAGACAAGGCTGTTCACACAGACACACACAGGCACACACACACAAAACCACACACCCACACACAGATATATACCGATGTTTTTTAATCATTGCAGTTGTACCAGCCTCTACCACTTTCTCTGGCAGCTCATTCCAGACACGCACTACCCACCTGCAATGAAACATTGCCCCTTCCGTCCCATTTTTTTGTCTTTCCTCTCCCTCACTTTAAAACTTATGTCCTCGAGTTTTTGACTGCCCCCTCCCCGGGGAAATTATCTTGTCTCTTCACAATATCCATGCCCCTCATGATTTTATAGACCTCTAAAAGGGTACACCTCAGCCTCTGAAACTCCAGGGGAAAAAAAAAACAGCCCGAGCCTACACTCCTTACAGCTCAATCTCTCGCATCCGGCAAAATGTTGATAAACATTATTTAATCGCTGTAATTTATTTAGTTCAACTTCATTTTCTAAAACGTTTATTATTAGCCATTTGTCTATGTGCGTTCTCTCATGCAGAAAGAGCTTAAATTAAATGGAAATGTGTTGAAATAAAGTATACCTGATCAGTCAGAATTCTGTCGACCGAAACAGTTAACGTTTCAAGTCCATCAACTGAATTATTTTCATAACTGGATATTTCACGGCGTCCTTCAACTGGTCTCTGAAATTTCTCTGCGTCACCACGTAAATGAATGCGTTTGTGCAGCAATTTAAGTCGCGCAGCATATATCCGACTTGTTGAAAGAGAGAAGCAGCAGAAGAATCCAAGGAATAAGAAACATTAAAGAAACTTAAGACAAAAACCAACCAGAGAAGTATGAAGCTGGCACATATGGCAAAGAGTAAAACCACAGAGTTCTGTCTGCTCTCTATCTCTGGATCATTGTCTAGTTTCCCCTGACCCCTCAGGCCTTTACGCACATTAATGGCATCGAAGATGTGTCTAACAGTCAGAATATTAATAAAGAGAATAAAAGTGAATGGGAGAAATGGTGTTAAAAACTGTTCAAAATATTGAAAACTTTTCCACCGTGGGTCATTATAATAACGGGATGTGGTATAACAGTACCATGGAACATTGTTGCTGATCCTTCCAGGTTTAAATCGAAGGTAGTTGGGAATGTTTTTTAAAGCAAAGAAAACACAGATTGTTGCTAGAACACTTGTTGCAGTTTTCTCTGTGCAATACTGAGATTTCATCTGATGAAAACAAATGGCGACAAATCGATCAAAAGAAAAGGCAACAGTGAACCAGACAGAGCAATCAATGGTCAAGCAGCTCAGGGCATAGATTAGGCTACAAACAGGAGTAATGTCCAGGAAACATTGTGTATAATAATAACGTGGAAATTTGAAGAATACAACATAAAAAACAATGAACAGCAGATCAGACGCTGCCATGGTCACCAGATAGTGAGTGCTGCATTTAGAAAGACCACACTTGCCCCGAGCCAGGAACACAATTAGCATTAGAGTAACTGAAAGAGAATTAAAGGGAAAAAGAAGTTACTGATCAAAAGTTATCTGTGGCTGAAACTAGACTGTACATAATGACAGAAAGGAAATGTCCATGTTCCATGTCATACAAAGTTTAAAGAATCTGTACCACACTAGCAAATACTCTCCAGATGAACCACTTGCAGGTTTTAAGATATGAAGGGAAGTACGTGAGGAGCTGATTGCTGACAGAAACATGGTAATATCCTCAACATTGTTTTGGGCTCGCCAGTGGTTGATTTCATCTGCTTCGTAAGTTACTCAGACTGACTGGAGTTTCCCGGAAGACAGAATATCATGCACCGGTAACTGGGATCAGTAAAATGAAGAAGGGTGGACACCAAACACAGACATTAATTAGAACATTTCAGTATTCATTTTCAGGGTCTCCACAGCTCAGATTGCTTCCAGAACTGTAATATCACGCTGTATGAACTATATCACAGGGTACTGAATAACTCCACCGTTTCCAGGAACTGGTTCTCGCCAAAATATGCAATGAACAAATGATCAAGCATGGAATACCTGCCTCGTGTACAGTATTGAACATTCTGACAATCCGACCTACGAAATCATTCAGCAGTGAATCCAGCCATCATGCCCCAGGTTGGATATTAATCGCAATGAGATGAATGTCAACATTTGGGATCTGTCCCAAGATTTTATAACAATGCCTTCACCAAAATAAAATCTGTACCCATGCAGCATCGGTCATTGCAAATTTGCGTTCACGTAATCAGACACTTTATGTGAGGTTAAGCAAACGTTCCGATCTGTGTCTGGGCTCAGGCACAACGATTCTCTCCTACGCTCTCTCCTTGGTAATAGAGATCGCCTTCTCAGACTTGGAGCACACAGTGGAGCTTGAAAACCTCGTGGTTTTTAACATCATTCTCCATTGAGATCAGCAGAATGGTGCAGAGCGGAGGAAGTCCATGTGGCCCATTGAGTCTGTCCCGGTCCTTCGAGGAGCATGCCACCAATACCACCCCCCCACCCTCATGGACGTGTTTCTTCTTAATCATGGCAGGTCAGGGAATAGGGGCAAATTACACACAGATAGTCACCTAAGACTGATATTAAACTCAGGTCTTTGTTGCTGCGAGTCAGGAATGGTCACCACTCTATCACGGTGCCACCTTTATACCTATAGCTTCTAGCCAATGCTAAAGATTATGGTAAACAATGGATAAATGGCCTTCTCATGACACTGTTTACCCAGAAAGTGAGATAATGTTATGGGAAACTGAGGTCGATATTCACCATGGCAGATGTTGGAATTTCATTTAAAATAGAAATCTGGACTTAAGATTCTAATGATGACGATGAAATGGTTATCAACTGTCAGGGGCAAATAGCCATCGCGATCAGTGATATCCTTCAGGGAAGGTATTCTGTCATCCTTACCTGGTCTGACCTACGTGTGACTCTTGACTCAGAACAATCTGTTAGACTCTTACCTGCCCTCTGCAAAATTAGGGAAGGATGGTAAGTGTTGGCTCAGTCAGTGACACCCACATCCCTTCAAAGAAAATGGAGCTCCCCATGCACAGCCAACTCCCCAGTGCACATGACTGCTCCCTTTTTAGACCATTCCCGGGGATTAGCTGGCCCCACACTGAACACGTTGTCGCAAATATGTAATGGTCTAATCCAGATTCGATCGACTTTCGAAATAAGGCGTCCTTATAATGAAATAACACACCGACCAGTACCCTGCACAGACAACTGAGGCAAATGGAGCTGTCTCCTGCCTTTGAGACCAGCAGGAGTTGGAAAATTCATTTGTCTCAGCAAACTAAACTATGCGACATATTACCTGCTGGGATAGCGGATGCCCAGAATTCAGCAGAATCTCAGCAGCAAGCATTCAGCCTTTTGCCTTGAACATTTCCCCTGCTCTCTGCGATGTGAACACGAACCACCGCTTGGGTTCAGAGATACCCTCTTGCAGATTTGGGAATCGTGTTTATTTTTAAATGTGCGCATGGAATGTGAGCTTTTGTGGCTCAGGCAATGTACATCGCCCAGCTCTATGTGCTCTTCATTATACTGTTGGAGATCTTCCTTTGAGAACATCTACCTTCTTTGGGGTGGAGCAAAACTCACATTTCTGAGGGGCAGATTGGCAATAATTGACCAGCGAGATCTTGAACTGCATTGATGTATCTACAGCAACTCACATTATAACTTTTGGAATTCATATATCGATATAAATCTGTCTCTGTGGTCTGAATCACTGATTGGACAGACACAGTGTGTAACAATCAGTGCAATGATGCTCCACACCAGGAGGAAAAGAGCATCATGAAAGTCAGGGGTGACAGATTATTGATATCCCTTTTGCAAAGTGGTGCTGATGGACTATGAATCAACTGACGACCCTGACATAGTTTCCAACCCACCAACTCCCAACATCAGATCAAACGGAGGTCACAACAGCAGAGCAGACTTTGACTCAGTTCTTGACCATGATTGGAACTTCGTAGCGACGCAACAATATCAAATATCTTTAATCACACATCAGTCAGCAAAACCAACTTGCCTTTCATTAACAAAAAATCCTGTTGTACAAGCCGACCTCCACCGTTCTAAGCCCTCTGGACCAGGTACTATAACAGAGATTGCACAAAGTTGATGGGGTACGCTTTCTATATTCAATCATTCACTGGTCAGGCAGCATATGTTGCTCAGAGGGCAGGTTACAGTAAATCATATTGTTGTTGGGCGAGAGTCACAAGTCAACCAGACCAGATAATAATTGGCAGTTTCCTTTCCTAAAGGACCTTAGTGCCCAAATGGGATTCTTTGACCAGCAAGACATAGTCATCATCAGTCTCTTAATTACAGATATATGTTGAATTTAAATTCCACATTCTCCCATGGTGGTGTATGTATGTGTGGGCGGCGAGGGTGTTTTGAACTCGGGTCCGCAGAATATTATCTGGGTCTCTGCCTTAATAATCTAATGATAATGTGACCAGGCCATCATCCCGCAGCTCATGTGTATTACCATGACCTCACAGTAAATCAGTCTGAAACTATATACAGGTTTTTCCTTACTGAAATGTTAGTGCCAACAAAACAACCATAATAATATTAATATTAATAATACTAACAATAACGTGTCCAAAATGATGACCAAAGACTGAGCACCAATCCCAAATGAATGCACATGGGAGTACCTTCCCATAGACCATTATTGTTTGGGGAACATCAAAGGATAATAACAACCAAAGGCAAGGTGGGAAACATCCAGTTGGACAAAGCTGTTTGTTGTCTGTGCGAGAGCTGGTAACCACAACACTCCAGATTTGAGCATTTGTCCGATTCAAATCTGCAGCACAGTACTGTGCATCTTTTTTTTACAATTGGCACAGCTCTCACGTCTTTTTGACAATCAAATAATTCAACGACATACATCATACTTCCAACTCCATGATCAACACGTTTCTGTTGACCCTCGCTTACCACGCCATAATGACCTACTGAATCCACCCCGTGCCCACGTTGTCTCTGGGCTCCCAGTTGGAGCAAGCTGCCAAAAAATATCTTAACACTAAGACCTGGGAAGAGCCTGATGTCATTGAGAGGTGGATTGTTACAAAACTTATCTGAACCATCGCAGGCTTTTACCTACCACGGAGACAGAAAATGATAGTTCTCAACGTTTTGTGGGACAAGCCAGAGCCGGTGATCAGTCAAAAAACAATCCATTCATCGTCACTGAAAAACCATTCTGCCCAGAATTGATAAACAGACAATGCTACACAATACTGAGTAGACTCCTAATTGACAAACTGCTCTCTTTTAATTCAGTAAGTGACCACACTGTCGCCTGGCATTGGCATTTGCCTTGCTAAATGAAACTAATATTATTAATAGTCACAAAGTTGAAATAAGTATGATTTAATTCAGATATCTATATAACATAGCGTTTTAAAATACTTACCAGGAATACCAACACTGGCAAGGACAGTGTCGTACAGTTTTTCCACCGTTTGTCTTGGAAGATGCATTTTGCTGTTTATGAAACTGACTCTCCCTTCCTGCTGCTTTCAACCTGTCCGAGTTGGAGAATTCTCTCTTAATTGGAGCTAACATACTTCCACAAACTTATTTAATATGATGTGACATCTCCATTGGGAAACTTTGACGATACTTTTAACTGGTTTCTGAACACACCGATTACGACTAAAGCTTTATTTTAATGATGTGATCTCATTGAGATTTAAGTCTGTAATTGAATACCCCAAAGACTGGATTAATCTGATCCCGTCACATCTCAATGTCAATTCCAACCTGCCTTCAAGTAGCAATATGATTTCACTCATTATCAGTCCCACCAATATAGAACTATCTGTTGATTATACTTTCAGTGATGATCTACAATTAACTGACGCTATTCAGACTTTCAATGCCTCATGTTGTAGAGCTCCTTGCGAGCTGTTTTACTGCACACTATATCCCACTGTTGCTCTTACTGATACAGTTTTACAACTCATTTGTGAAACTCTATCTGTTTCTGAGCACTTCAAGAGAGAACTTGAAGAGAGATAACAATAGTAACTGAAACTTACACTGATTTATGTTTTCTCGATACAAATGTAAAACAAACTGGAAACTAATCCAGAAGCTTAAATTTAGGATTCTAGTATGACACAATCTTATGGAACAGAAGAGTCTCTTCAGCTCATCGTACTTGTGTCGCCAGAATTAAAATATTTCTGTATCAGTCCCATTCTCCATCATTTGGCCCATAATCTTGAATGTTATGACATTTCAAATTCTCATCCAAGTACTTTTAAAGTTTGTGAGGTCACCGACCATCCCACACAGAAAAGTGCAGCCCCCTTCCATGATATCAGTGAGAACGTTTTTCTTCATGTTCCCTTTAACTGTCTAGCCTTTCAGCTTAAAGTTATGCCTCGTTGTTATTGGCCCTGTGACTAACAGGACCAACTGTTTCCTCTTCACCCTGTCCAGCATCTCGTAGTCCTACATCCCCTGATCTCTGCTCTACAGAAAGCAGCCTGAGCGGATCAAGCATCCTTCCTCATGGGCAAAGTGCTACACACGTAGCAACAATCTGGGAAATCTCCTTTGCTCTCCCTCCAATACCAACACGTCCTCATATGGTGCAGTGACCAGAACTGGGTTAAATGTGGCCTAACCAAAGTTCTGCGGACCTTCAACAGGACTTTCTTGCTCGTAGAATCTATGCCTTGATGATAAAGTTATGCTTCCCGCCTGCCTCCTAAACTAACCTGTTAATATGTCATGCCACCTTCATGGATCAGCTGACAATCACCTCAAGACCTTTCTGTTCCTCTGGCCTTATGAGTGTCCCAACATTCACTGAGTACTCCCTTGTCTTCGGACTTCTACCAAAGTTCATCACCTCACATTTGTCAGAGTTAAATTTCACCTGCTACTGACTTGCCCATCTGACCAATCTTTCTATAACTATCTAACCAGAGACTATTTTCCTCATGTCAAAACCACTTGGTCAATATTTGCATCATTCGCAAACCGACATATCATCCTCCGCCTTACCTCTGCACTTTCCTCACCTTACATATTGTTTATGGAATGAGTTTGGTGGTGAAGGTGCAAAGTAACAAGGAGGAAATATGGGGGATGGCAAAGTCAGGCGGCGTGCAAAGCCAGGGGCGTGCTATTGACTCTAGCTCAGTTTTAAAATTTCAGTACAGCATTACAATAATTTGATGCTTTTTTTTAACCTATCCTCCACCAATCCCTGATAAGAACTACACACACACACAAACACACACACACACGCGCACACACACTATTTTTCATCCTGTTGAATGCCACAGCATGTAAAATTGTTAATATTCTAGGAAAACATCAACATTTGACAGAAGGCAAACCAGCACATACGCAATTAATGGTAGAGCCCTCGATCAGAGAGACCAAGGGTTTCAATAACCTGTTTCATTGAAAGTAGCGTCACAGGTCGACTGTATGGTATACTGGAGTCGGAACATCATATTATGGCTGTAGAAGTCATTTGTGAGACCACTATTGGAAACCATAGCATTCTGGTTTGCTCTGTCTCACATTCTCACGGTTGTGTTCATCCTTTCTATCAGTCTCACGAAGTCTCTTGCTGTCTGACTGTCTCTCACCCTCTCTCTACCTCTTCCCTTCGCTGTCTCTATCGTTACACACTCTCTCGCTATCTTTGTCTCTTTCACAACCTCTTGTTCTCTCTTTGTCTCTATCTTTGTATCTCTGTCTCAACCTCCCTCTCTGTCAGTTTCTCACTCACCCTCTCTTGTCTCTGTTAACTTTTCGCTTTCAGCCTCTCACTGTCCTCCTCTCTCGCTCTCTCAGCCTCTGACTGCCTTTCTCATCTCTAGCTCTGTCAGTCTCTCACTGCCCCTCTCCTTTCTTGCTCTCTTTCGCAGCCTCACTGTCCTACTCCTCACCAACCCCCTCTCTATTGTCCGATCCCTCAATCCCATCAATTTCCCCAGCATGATTTCTCCAACGCAAATTCTCCACTAACGCAAATTTTCTTCAGTTCCTCCCTCTCATTCTGTTCCCCAACATTTCTGGTATGTTGTTCATGTCATCCATTCTGAAGACAGAAGCAAACTATGAAATTCGTTTGTCAGCCAATGGTTTGTTCTTCATTTTGCCTCTTACTGAAATGGTTTTATGGTAGTTTTCAAAAAAAAATTTCTTCTTTATGCACCGAAAGAAACTTTTGCAGTCAGTTTATATTTAACCCGTGAGGTTCCTCTCATGCTATTTTACTTTTTAATCACACTCAGGCTCGCACACACTTTCACAATACACAATCCCCTCTGCCTGACTCTATGTATTCAATTTTTCATCATTGCCAATGATCCTCTGCTAGATTCTATTTCTATCTGTGCTCATGTTTTCACCATTACTAATGGCCCTATTGTGGACTCTGCCTGCGTCTCTCTTTGGGGTGATACGATGGCTCAGTGGCGAGAAATGCTACCACACAACACCAGGGATCTGGATTCCATTCCAGTCTCGGATAACCGTCAGTGTGCCGCTTGCCTTTCCTCTGTGTGTGTATATGCCAGTTTCATCCAGATGGTCTGGTTTCCTCCGGCATTCCAAGATATGAAGGTTAGATGGATTGGTCATGGGAAGTTACGCATCACGTCCCAGGGTGTGCAGGCCAGGTGGGTTAGCCAGGAAATGGTGGGCTACAGTGATAGTGGTAAAGGGTGTGGAAGGTTGGGTTCAGGTGGGTTGCTCTTTGGAGGGTCGTTGTGGACATGATGGGCTGAATGGCCCGCTTCGGCATTGTCGGGTGCCTATGATCAGCACACTGTATCTGTATCTCTCTCACACGTGAACACAATCGTTCACCATTTATAATCTCCCTGAGCTGTGACCACATTGGTTGGCAGAGAGTCTCGATGGGGTGAATGGCTTACTTTGTCTCCAATATGTTGTGATTCCAGAGACTGAACTTGCTGGGAACGAGAATGCAGAATGTAAGAGATTCTATGAGCATGTAAACAAAAAATCCTTAGTGACGACAATGTGTGTTCTTTCTGATCCAGAAGTGGATCATACAATAATTGAAATGGCAGTGAAATTAAATAATTTATTTAGCACTCTCTTTACACAAGACAATGCAAATAATCGCCAGTGAACCGAAGGATGCCAATGTCTGTTGCGAGATGACAATCGAAGACAATTCGCATTAGTTCAGCATAGTTCTGGAGAACTTCATTCAAACTAATTCAGGGGCAAGGACATTAATCAAAATCCCATGTGACTGAAGTGTGTGTGTGTGCGTGTGTGTGTGTGAGTGTCAGTGTCTGTGTGTGTGTGTGTCTGTGTGTGTCCGTGTTTATCTGTGTTTGTGTGTCTGTGTGTGTCTGTGTGCGTCGACTGAAGTGTGTGTGTGTGCGTGTGTGTGTGTGAGTGTCAGTGTCTGTGTGTGTGTGTGTCTGTGTGTGTCCGTGTTTATCTGTGTTTGTGTGTCTGTGTGTGTCTGTGTGCGTCTGCGTGTCTGTGTTTGTCTGTGTGCATCTCCATGTGTGTCGCTGTGTGTCTGTGTGTGTGTGTCTGTGTGAGTGTCC
>NC_057755.1:4512692-4518493 GCF_004010195.1 Chiloscyllium plagiosum | reverse complement strand
GCGACAATCTGTGTGGAGTTTGCACATTCTCCCCGTGTCTGCATGGGTTTCCTCTGAGTGCTCTGGTTTCCTCCCACTGTCCAAAGATGTGCAGGTTCGGGTGGATTGGCCGTGCTAAATTTTCCATAGCGTTCAGGAATGTGCAGGGTTACAGTGATAGGGTAGGGGAATGGATCTGGTTGGTTTAGTCTTTGGAGGGTCAGTGTGGACTCGATGGGCTGAATGACCTACTTCCACACTTAGGGATTCTATGAATGTGAGGTTAAGGGTCTCCATCACTATGGCTTTCAGAAGCAGATTTTATTAATTTGCAAAAATTGTTTTGTATCCTAATGGCCTTTTTTTGAAGTGTGTGTATCTGTGTGTGCCTGTGTGTCTGTGTGTGTCTGTGTGTCTGTGTGCGTGTCTGTGTGTATCTGTGTGTGTCTGTGTGTCTATTTGTGTGTGTCTGTGTGTGTGTATGTGTGTGCCTCTGTGTGTCTGTGTGTATGTGTCTGTATGTGTCTGTGTGTGTGTCTGTGTGTGTCAGTATGTTGTGCATGCACCTGTAAGTGACTGACAGCGTGTGAGTGTATGATTGAATGTGATTGTGTCTGTTGTTATAATCTTATCTGTTGTTTCTAACTTTTTCTTCTGTTACTATCTTCGAATGTTAAGGTTGTTGATTCATTCTGGAACTCACCCTGGCTGGAGAATCGACCCTGTGTGCGTGTAGGACTTGGCGCCCTATGCTGCAGAATGTCAAAGATTCGAAGGAAGTTAACCAAAACATCGCAATTCAGTAACATACAGACCAGACGTAGGTATTGTTAACATAAAATCTGATATTAGCTGAATAGCAGACTTTTATTTGTTTAATTCTATTCCTTCATAAATGAACTGAACTGATGAATTACCACTCCCATTGTTTTGCAAAGTTGCATTGCTACTTTAAATGACTTCCAAATCTGTTTCTCTGACCCCCTTTTGCAGATCTACTGAATTCACATCCTTACTTTCTGAGGAGTACAGGCAGTCTCCCGGTTAAGAATTTGTACTATTTTTCTGTACATTCACAAGTTGATTAGTGTAAAAATTGGAAAACAATACCGGTCAATATGTATTGTTTTAGAGACAAGCTTCCACTTATTCAATGCAACAGCAGTAACTGTTTAAAGCTAAATCTAAAAATGAAAGGAAAAAAAATTAGAAACCTTGGTATGAGACAGCTGGCCACGCCCAGTCAGGCTACTTCTCTTGTTCCAAACGTTAAAAGAAACCAAGACCTCACAAACTGTTTGATTTATTGACTCTCCGAGTGGACAGCTCTTCACCACTCTCTTAAACCCACTCTTTAGAGACAAAAAAAGGCCAAAATAAACTCTCAAACCAACAGCATCACCACAATGCACAGGAAATGAATTCCAAGATCGTGACCCAAAGGTGCTAAAGCAAATCTGATATAATTCCAAGCCAGGATGCGGAATGGCTTGGAGGAGAACTTGCAAGGGGTGGTGTTTTCATGTATCTACTATCTTTGTCCTTTTAGATGAATCTCTGTTGAATTTCTGCAAAGCATCTTATAGGTAGCGTGCATGTCTGCTACTGAGCCTTAGTGGTGGAGGGAGTGGATGCTTGTGGATATGATGTCAATCAGAAGGGAGCTGCTTTGTTCTTGCTGGTGTCAAGCCTTTTGAGTGTTGTTGGAACTTCACCCATTCAGGCATGCGGGGAATATTCCATCATACACCCGATTTGTGCTTTGTAGATGGTGGGAAGTCTCATTATGATTGGGGGCCGGGTTGGGGAATGTGTATTCAGGAGTTGAGTTTCTCAGTGCAGGACTCCTAATCTCTGACCTGTTCTTATTTCTCCAGACCCCAAATACTTCAAATTTGCAGGCTTGGATTTCACCACCCCAACTGTGGGACTCAAGATTGAAAGCTGGATCCGATTACTCTGAGAAGCCAAACTGTGACAAATTTCGGTATGTCCAATGATGCCACCATTCTTGGAAGGGATCCGATACCTGGTGGTTTACAACTTCACCTACAGACTGGAGCAATTCCTCTGGTGCTTCAGATCTCGCCTTTTAATAATGGCACCATCTCCATCCTGCTTCTAATTCCAGCTTTCAAATACCGAACTCAAACGTAAGGAGATATAATCCGTGGGTGCATGCGTTGACCCTCTGCACGAGTTATATGATCTGTGTTTTGGATATGTTCAAAGTCAAGCCATGGATCGGGAAAGGCGATGAGTTCAGGACGTGTTGTGGTGCATGGATCGAGGAGTAGAACTGAGAAAATCAATTAATCACAAATACATATCTCTGTATGAGTCGTGGGTTCTGGTAGGGAGGGGGAATACACTGCACACTTAATCCTGTGAATTATTTACTAAACAGGCACGCAAATTATGAGGCTCTTCAAATTGGCAGCTCATCCCCGAGTTGTCATCCCAATTCTTGTTGGCATTCCGTAAAAGACCCTCACCGTAAAAGGTGAGGGTCGCTTCGTACCACATTGGATCAGGTTGAAATTTTCCAACCTCTTGTCAACCGCAACCAGTGTACCAAGTCCTTCTTGAGTCGGACGGTCGATAGATCAGTAAACTTGCAGGCTCTGTTCCTTTCTCTGTTTTTGAAGATAATTTAGGGTTGTTCTCATCCTGATCAAGAGAAAGTGTGTCCTCACTCCTTGCACAACTCGCGACCTGGTGGTCATGATGATATCTGACCCAATGACCATTATCACTGATGTGAAATTGTGTGGGATATATTATTATTATTTTCTGGAATCTCTCCTGAATATCATACCTGTGTACAGTGTCATCACAGTTCTGCTGGATGGAGTATGAGACTGTTCATTCTGGTTCACTGTCACTTTCTCTCATAATCGACTTGCAGCTACTTTTTTGGCGAGAAGCTGAAGGAACTGCACCGAGAGAACTGCAACTTGAGTATCAGCAACAACCTGCACTCGGATTTGGTTAAAAACATCTCCCCACACCACTTCACTTCGGAACCTGGTTTGATCATGGGAATGACATGCAAAACCAAACTATTACGCGGATTCTGCATGGGTTGGATTTTCCTGGCTTAGCAAGATTTTAACAATTTTGATTCCATTTGCTTTAATCCTGCAGCGCAACACTCTGAAAGTTGTTGTGAGTGATGAATAAATATGTCCCTCTGAGACAGGCAAGAAGGGGTTAGATAAAGGGACCCTGGATGATGAGAGCGGTGGAGCTTCTCGTCAAAAGGAAGAAGGTAGCTTACATAAGGTGGGGGAAGCTAAGGTCAAGCTCAGCTCTAGAGGGTTACAGGCAGGCGAGGAAGGAGCTCAAAAATGGTCTGAGGAGAGCCAGGAGGGAGCACGAGAAAGGCTTGGCAGAACAGATTAGGGAGAACACAAAGGCATTTTACACTTATGTGAGGAATACGAGAAGGGTCAAAGAAAGAGTAGGGCCGATCAGGGACAGCATAGGGAATTGGTGTGTGGAGTCTGAGGAGGTAGTGGAAGCCCTAAATGAGTTTTTTGCTTCTGTCTTTATGAAAGAAACGAACTTTGTAGTGAATGAAACCGTTGAAGAGCAGGTGTGCTTGCTGGAATGGATAGAGATAGAGAAAGCTGATGGGCTGAAAGTGTTGTCAAACATTAAGATTGACAAGTCGCCAGGCCCGGACCAGATTTGTCCTCGGCTGCTTTGGGAAGCGAGAAATACAATTGCTTCACCACTTGTGAAGATCTTTGCATCCTCGCTCTCCACTGGAGTCGTACCTGAGGACTGGAGAGAGGCAAATGTAGTTCCTCTCTTCAAGAAAGGTAATAGGGAGATCCCAGGCAATTACAGACCAGTAAGTCTCACATCTGTCGTCTGCAAGGTGTTAGAAAGGATTCTGAGGGATAGGATTTTTAGAAACAGGTTACTGCTATATTCAGAATCTTTAGACTTCATATGACATGGAGCAATAATTATCTTTGTGCCATTATTGATGTCTGGGCTCGGGCATCTGTAACTTCAAGTCTGTTTATTCCTTTCTCTCACTTACAGTTAGTCTAGTGGTGATTGTAGTATTAGCTCGGCAAAAGTGTGGTCTTTCTACATGCACCACTCACTATCTGGTGGCCATGGCAACATCCGATTTGCCGTTCATTGTTTTCGACGTTGTACTTCGTCAATTACCGTATTATTATTATCCACCTTGTTTCATGGACATCACTACTGTTTGTAGTGTTATATGTGTCCTTGTCTGTTTGACCATTGATTGTTCCATTTGGTTCACTGTCGTTTTTTACTTTTGATCGATTTATCACCATTGGTTGGCAGATGGATAAATGCGTGGTGATGCATTTTGGAAGGTCGAATTTGAAAGCTGAGTACAGGATTAAGGATAGGATTCTTGGTACTGTGGAGTAACAGAAGGATCTTGGGGTGCAGGTACAGAGATCCCTTAAAATGGCCACCCAAGTGGACAGGGTTGTTAAGAAAGCATAACGTGTTTTGGCTTTCATTAGCAGGGGTATTGAGTTGAAGAGTCATGAGATCTTGTTGCAGCTCTATAAAACTTTGGTTAGTCTGCACTTGGAATACTACGTCCAGTTCTGGTCGCCCTATTATAAGAAAGATGCTGCCTGGACTGGAGGGCTAATCTTATAAGGAGAGGTTGCCTGAGCTCGGATTTTTTTCATTGGAGAAAAGGAGGAGAAGAGGGGACCTAATTGAGGTATACAAGATAATGAGAGGCACAGATAGAGTCTATAGCCAGAGACTATTTCCCAGGGCAGAAATGGCTAACACGAGGGGTCATAGTTTTAAGCTAGTTGGAGGAAAGTACAGAGGGCATGTCAGAGGCGGGTTCTTGACGCAGAGAGTTGTGAGAGCATGGAATGTGCTGCCAGCAGCAGTTGTGGAAGCGAGGTCATTGGGGACATTTAAGAGACTGCTGGACATATATATGGTCACAGAAATGTGAGCGTGCATACATGAGGATCAATGGTCGGCACAATATCGTGGGCTGAAGGGCCTGTTCTGTGCTGTACTGTTCTATGTTCTATGAGAGGCAGACACAGTTTAGTGGCCAATGGAGTCTACAATGGACTGAAGGGTCAGAGCAAAGGAGAGTCCTAATGAGCCTGAGATGGAGAACAGGAGGTGGTCTCTGAATTTACTCTTCGCCAGATCTGTCAAATTCTTACGTCTGTGGCTGGTGCATGTTATAAAATTCATTAATCTGAGATGAACAGATGACACAGAACCAGAGTATGTATTTCATCAAGTCAGATGGATGCTGACAAGTTTAATTTGCTGCACAAACATATTTACTTATTAATTGACTCAGTCTAAGTTCAGATAATAGTTCATGAGTGTGGTGAAATGTAAATTCACATTAACTGTTCGGTTCAGTTCTGAATAAAATCGCTGAAAATAGCTGAGAGCTATTATTATTGATAATATTATATTACTATTCACTCCCTTCATAAAGAACACCCAGTGGTAGCAGTGGGTGCTATCGTCAGGAATCACTGCAATAATTTATCAAGGCTCCTTAAACAGCACCTTCCAAACCTGTAAACTCGATCATGGTGGAGGACAAGGGCATCAGATACATGGAACTATCTGCAAGAATCCCTCCAAGTGGTACACCATGAAGACTTGGATTGAGATTGCTGTCCCTTCACTGTTATTCAGTCAAGTTAGTGGTTGGCGATCAGGAGCGGTCCCCATCAGCAGCTGCTTTCTTTAGAGGCTGAGAAGATGGACAAACACCAAGAAGAAGAGCTACCCAACACGTGAACAGAAGACTGTTGCCACAAACT
>NC_057755.1:4510710-4512012 GCF_004010195.1 Chiloscyllium plagiosum | reverse complement strand
ACCATGGAGACCTTGTACACGTTCATCTACCATGGAGACCTTGTACACGTTCATCTACCATGGAGACCTTGTACACGTTCATCTACCATGGAGACCTTGTACACGTTCATCTACCATGGAGACCTTGTACACGTTCATCTACCATGGAGACCTTGTACACGTTCATCTACCATGGAGACCTTGTACACGTTCATCTACCATGGAGACCTTGTACACGTTCATCTACCATGGAGACCTTGTACACGTTCATCTACCATGGAGACCTTGTACACGTTCATCTACCATGGAGACCTTGTACACGTTCACCCACCATGGAGACCTTGTACACGTTCATCTACCATGGAGACCTTGTATACGTTCATCCACCATGGAGACCTTGTACACGTTCATCTACCATGGAGACCTTGTACACGTTCATCTACCATGGAGACCTTGTACACGTTCATCCCCCAGGAAGAAGGCCTTCAAGCCTTCCGTTTCTTCCTCTCTTCCCTACCCAACCCACACCCCTCCACCAACGCACTCGTTCAATTGTTGTTGTAACTGGTCCTCACCTCCAACAACTTCTCCTTGGAATCCTCCCACTTCCTTCAGACCATGGGCACCCACATGGGCCGCAGCTGGGATTGAGATGAAGCAAAGACAATTTTCTCAAAGAATCTCCAAGTCAAAGATATTTTCTATTGCTGAGGGTTGTGGATGCTGCCTCACGGAGTACATTTCAAATTGGAGTACACAGATTGCTGGTATCTCAGGGAATCACAGGGCATGGGGAGGAGGCAGGATTTGAAGTCGAAAATCAGCCACTATCATACGACTGATCTCCTCCTGCTCCAATTTTCTGGGTCCTTGTGTTCATCAATGAACCAATGACCAATCCGTTTGGATTTGGTTCCATGAAACCTTTCGTCATTTCATCTCTGCAGTCTCCATCAACCCCAGATTATCCCATTCAAACTTCAGCACTTGATGCAAAAATATATACTTTTCTAACGTCTGTCAGTTCTGCTGAAGTCGCCCATAACCCAAACATTAATCTTTCCCATCACACTATTCCCTTCTCTCTCTCTCGATGCTGCCTAATCTTGTCAGTTTCTCAACATGATCTGCTTTATTTCAGAGGCCAAGAGTCTACATTTCCCGCTTTCTGTGACAGGATACATTCTCCAGTCCAACTCATTAATATTCTTTTTAATCACAGAACGAAGTTCCACCATAAAGGGACATCAGTGACTTCCTAATCACGGGGCCTTATACAATACATCAGAGCAGGCTGTGTACGGACTGTGAAATTCCACCATC
>NC_057755.1:4507374-4509632 GCF_004010195.1 Chiloscyllium plagiosum | reverse complement strand
GAGTGGAAATCAGTCAGCACTCCTGATCACTGTCCAGTGATCCCCTGGTTTAGAGAGAGAGCTGGGGCAATTCAGTCAGCGTTCCTGCTCCGAAGCACCTGATTTGGGATTGAGATGAAGTGAAGACAATTTTCTCAAAGAGTCTAGAATTCTTTGATATTTTCTATGCCTGAGGTTTGTGAATGCTACCTCACTGAGTACATTTCAGATTGGAAAATGCAGTGTCTTCCTGCTGGAACTGAATTTGAAAGCTCGCAGGGTGAAGGACATCCTGGTTAAATATCAGTGACAGGCTTCACTTCAACGATCAGCAACTTTGACCTGGTGAATCCAATGTGCAATGCTGGCGAGTATGAAGCCATGACTCTGTGTCTCTTTGTGCTCGGGATAATATATGAATTGTCCTGTGACAAATAAAGTGTCAAACTCTGTTGTGTGGTATATTTAGTTTCTGACAGCAGCACTTTATACTACGTCACGTACAGCACCCAGTTAGACACAGAGTAGAGCTTCATATACATTACCGTGACGTAATATCCCCCAATTCTCCCTCGTGTCAGCATCAAGTGCTCCCAAGACAGGTACAGCACTCAGAATCAGTGTTGAGCTTCCTCTACGTTGTTCTGACAGTATGTCCTCGCTCGAATTTTACAGAAGTGAAGCAGAAGCTTAGGCCCAACTCGTCCATGCTGACCAGATACCTGAACCTGATTGAGTCCCATTTGCCAGCATTGGGCCCAAATCCCTCAAAACCCTTCCTGTTCATATCCCAATCCGGTGGCCTTTTGCATGTTGTAATTGTACCAGCCCCCACCACTTGCTCTGGAAGCTCGTTCTAAACAGGTACAACCCTCTGCATGAAACCGTTTCACCTGAACTCCCGTTGCAATCTTTTCCCTGTCACCTCAAGCCAATGTCCCCTCCAGTTTTGTGCTCCCCTACCCTGAGGTGAAGACCTTGGCTATTCCCCCTCCCCATGCCCGCCATGCTTTTATAAACTTCCATAAAGTCACCCTTCAGCCTCCGATGCTCCAGGGAAAAAGGCCCCAGCTATTCAACCTCTCCCACTTTATACCCAATGCCAGCATTGTGCGCTCCCAAGATAGGTACAGCACAGGGTTAGACAAAGTGTCGAGCTCCCTGTACATGACCCTGACTGTGTGTCCTACATGTTACTGGCCAGTTTCAGTCTCGAGCTCTTCCCCAGGACAGGGAAAGCACAGGGTTAGATACAGTGTAGATCTCCGTCCACCTGGTCCTGACCATGTGACCATACGGAGGTTGTTGCACTGGCCTTTGAAGGAAGAACCTTCTGTGTGGAAACTGGGTTTGGGTCCCACCAAAGCAGACGATGGGATTAACGTGTGGAGCTGCCTCATGCCCTGATCACTTTCAACCCTGTCTCATGGTTGGTTGAGCCATAGGTTTCATGCCATCGGGAATTTGGTGACACTGGGATCACTGATTGGCAATCCAATTCTCTTGTACCACAGGCTCATGCAGAGTCAGAGAGTCATGGAAGTGGATAGCATGGAAACAGGCCCTTTGGCCCAACCTCTAAATGCCCTCTTGTCTTCGACTTTTCTCCCCTGGGGAAAAGCTGTGGGGTATCAACGTTATCCATGCCTTTCATGATTTTACTGGAGTAATACTTTGAATGAGTGATTTGTGCTTCGGGGATAGGTGGACAGACTGGACTTGTTTCTGCTGGAGTTTAGATGAGTAAAGGATGACTCTATCAAAGTGTATAAGGTCTCTCATGGATCTTGACATGGTGGGTGGGCAATGGATGTTTCTCCTTGTGGGTGAGTTCAGACTGGGCACATGGTGTTAAAATTACTTGGGGTCACCCTTTTTGGACAGAGATGAGAATTTTGTTTTTAGGCCTGTGTAACTTTGGAACTGGCTGTCCCAGAAAGTGATAAGGGTGAGGACAATGAATCTATTTATTCCCTTGCATAACAAGAATCTGAGGTTACTCTGGGACGATGGGGATAGTGAATTCTGAAATGGTAGAGTAGGTTCCAACGAGCAAGTGACCTACTTCAGTTCCAGTTTCATGTGTTTCTGTGTGATAACGTCATATCTGAATCTTTATTATTATGATTAGTACTGTTAATATTGAACCCTCATGCTTTGCGCTTGTGTGTGTGAGAGAGTGAGAGAGAGAGTGTTTCGAATGGTGTTCCTGAGTATGTTGATATGAGACTGTGCCTATCTGCCTGCCAAGTCTGAGAGTCAATAATCCCCTGGTGTAA
>NC_057755.1:4482358-4506874 GCF_004010195.1 Chiloscyllium plagiosum | reverse complement strand
CCCCGCATGCGCAGGGACAAGCCCCCGAGCAGCCCCTCCCCGGGGCTCCTGCGTGTTGCGGGATTGAACGTCCCGCATGCGTGGTGACAAGCCCCCGTTTGGGCCTAATGCTGGCAAATGGGACTCAATCAGGTTCAGGTATCTGGTCAGCATGGACGAGTTGGGCCTAAGGGTCTGCTTCACTTCTGTAAAATTTGAGCGAGGACATACTGTCAGAACAATGTAGAGACAGCTCAACACTGATTCTGAGTGCTGTACCTGTCTTGGGAGCACTTGATGCTGACACTAGGGAGAATTGGGGGATATTGCGTTAGGGTAATGTATATGAATCTCTACTCTGTGTCTAATTGGGTGCTGTACGTGACGTAGTATAAAGTGCTACTGTCAGAAATTAAATATACCAGACAACAGAGAGAGTTTGACACTTTATTTGTCACAGGACAATTCATATATTATCCCGAGCACAAAGAGACACAGAGTCATGGCTTCATACTCGCCAGCATTGCACATTGGGTTCACCAGGTCAAAGTTGCTGATCGTTGAAGTGAAGCCTGTCGCTGATATTTAACCAGGATGTCCTTCACCCTGCTAGCTTTCAAATTCAGTTCCAGCAGGAAGACACTGCATTTTCCAATCTGAAATGTATTCAGTGAGGTAGCATTCACAAACCTCAGGCATAGAAAATATCGAAGAATTCTAGACTCTTTGAGAAACTTGTCTTCACTTCATCTCAATCCCACATCAGGTGCTTCGGAGCAGGAATGCTGACTGATTTGCCTCAGCTCTCTCTCTAACCCGGGGATCACTGGAGAGTGAGCAGGAGCAGGAACGCTGACTGATTTGCCCCAGATCTCTCTCTAAACCAGGGGATCACTGGACAGTGATCAGGAGCAGGAACCCTGACTGATTTGCCCCAGCTCTCTCTCTAACCCAGGGGATCACTGGACAGTGATAAGGAGTGCTGACTGATTTCCACCCTGCCTCTAACACAGGAATCTCTGGAAAGTAATCAGGAGCAGGAATCCTGGTCCATCCCCTATCTCTAACCCATGGGATGACTGGACAGAAATCAGGGTCAGTCCAAAGATGTGCGGATGAGGTGGGGTGACCAGGCTGAATTTACCGGAGTAGGTGGATTAACCATGCACCCTCCTCAAGAATTATTAGCTTTGTTTGTAACCGATGGTGGAATTTCACAGTCCGTACAAAGCCTGCTCTGATGTATTGTATAAGGCCCCGTGATTAGAAAGTCTCTGATGTCCCTTTATGGTGGAACTTCTTTCTGTGATTAAAAAGAATATTAATGAGTTGGACTGGAGAATGTATCCTGTCACAGAAAGCGGGAAATGTAAACTCTTGGCCTCTGAAATAAAGCAGATCATGTTGAGAAACTGACAAGCTGAGGCAGCATCCAGAGAGAGAGAAGGGAATAGTGTGATGGATAGGCTAATGTTTGAGTTATGGGCGACTTCAGCAGAACTGACAGACGTTAGAAAAGTATATAATTTTGCATCAAGTGCTGAAGTGTGAATGGGATAATCTGGGGTTGATGGAGGCTGCAGAGATGAAATGACGAAAGGTTTCATGGAACCAAATCCAAACGGATTGGTCATTGGTTCATTGATGAACACACGGACCCAGAAAATTGGAGCAGGAGGAGATCAGTCGTATGATAGTGGCTGATTTTCGACTTCAAATCCTGCTCCCTCCCCATGCCCTGTGATTCCCTGAGACACCAGCAATCTGTGTACTCCAATTTGAAATGTACTCCGTGAGGCAGCATCCACAACCCTCAGCAATAGAAAATATCTGTGACTTGGAGATTCTTTGAGAAAATTGTCTTTGCTTCATCTCAATCCCAGCTGCGGCCCATGTGGGTGCCCATGGTGTGAAGGAAGTGGGAGGATTCCAAGGAGAAGTCGTTGGAGGTGAGGACCAGTTACAACAATTGAATGAGTGTGTTGGTGGAGGGGTGTGGGTTGGGTAGGGAAGAGACGAAGAAACGGAAGGCTTGGAGACTTTCTCCATGTGTACAAGGTCTCCATGGTAGAGGAACGTGCACAAGGTCTCCATGGTGGGTGAACGTATACAGGGTCTCCATGGTGGATGAACGTGTACAAGGTCCCCATGGTGGGTGAACGTGTACAAGTTCTCCATGGTGGGTGAATGTGTACAAGGTCTCCAAGGTGGATGAACGTGTACAAGGACTGGATGTCCATGGTGAAGATGAAGCATTAGAGGCCAGGGTAACAAACGTCATGGCGGAGATGGACGGTGTGGGTGATATCCCAAATGTAGGTGGGGATTTCCTAGACGAAGGGGCACAGGACGGTGTTGAGATGTGAGGAGACATGTTTGGTGGGTCCGGAGCAGGTGGAGATGAGGGGTAGACTGGGGCAGTCAGGCTTGTGGACCTTGGGTAGGAGGTGGAACCAGGGGCGGGGTTCCCGGACTATGAGGTTGGAGGCTGTGTGTGGAAGATCCCCTCAGGTGATGAGGTTGTGGATGGTCTTGGAGATAATGTTTTGGTGATGGGCGTGAGGCCATTGTTGAGGGTGCAGTACGAGGAGGTATCCATGAGTTGAATTCAGTGGTGTAGAGGTCTGTGTGCCAAACTACCACTGTGCCCCCTCTCCCTTGTCCCCTGGTTTGATGGTGCAGTGAGAGTTGGAGTGGAGGGCAGCGCTTTGGGAGGGTGAGACGTTGGAGTGGGTTGGGGGGGATGTTGGACAGGTTGAGGCGGTCAATGTCACAGCAGCAGTTGGAGGTAGAGGTTGAGGGGGTGGGTTACAGACCAGGACGGGGTGTCTAAGTGGATGGCGTCCTCAGAGAGTGGGTGGGAGTCACGGTGAAAAAGTAAGCATGGAGGTGGTGGAAGAAAAGTTAGATATCGCATTCCATTTGGAATTTCTTTGCACGGGAACGTAGTGGGATGAAGATGACACCTTAACTGAGACCTGATGGGTCATCCTCAGTGAGGGGGAGGTATGGCAGGATGGTAAAAACCTGGCAGAGCTGTGGGTTGGGGCCTGGGATTTAGCGAGGAGGACGAGGCTGTGAGGCAGTGAGTGGTTGAGTTTAACTCTCCACGTACAGGCGCTTGCCCTTCGAAGGACTGCTGTTGATATGGTTGTGTTGTCTTCCTGAGTCACTGGAGAGAAGGGGCGCACCTTGATCGGGATAGAGATTGGATGCATATGGGAGCAAATGAGTAGGAGTGAGAGTGGTGTGTGAATGGAAAGTTTAGGGGTCACACAGCAAAGACTGAGAACTGGTAAGTTATTTTAAGTTAGTTTTTTATGTTCGTAACAAAGAGGGAAAATGTGTGATATGATGCCAGTTGAGTGTAGTTTACTGCTCTCAGAGAACATACAGGCACATTGATCTGTGTAGTTTGTGGCAACTGTCTTCTGTTCACGTGTTGGGTCGCTCTTCTTCTTGGTGTTTGTCCATCTTCTCAGCCTCTAAAGAAAGCAGCTGCTGATGGGGACCGCTCCTGGTCGCCAACCACTAACTTGACTGAATAACAGTGAAGGGACAGCAATCTCAATCCAAGTCTTTATGGTGTACCACTTGGAGGGTATCTTGCAGATAGTTCCATGTATCTGATGCCCTTGTCCTTCACCATGATCGGGTTTACAGGTTTGGAAGGTGCTGTCTAAGGAGCCTTGATAAATTATTGCAGTGATTCCTGTCGATAGCAACCACTGCTACCACCGGGTGTTGTTTATGAAGGGAGTGAATACTAATATAATATTACTAATAATAATACATCTAAGCTACTATCAGTGACTTTATTCAGAACTGAACTGACAGTTAATGTGAATTTACATTTCACCACACTCATGAACTACTATCTGAACTTAGACGGAGTCAATTAGTAAATAAATATGTTTGTGCAGCAAATTAAACTTGTCAGCAGCCATCTGACTTAATGAAATACATACTCTGGTTCTGTGTCATCTGTTCTTCTCAGACTGTAATTAATGAATTTTGTAACATGCACCAGCCACAGACGTAAGAATTTGCCAGATCTGGCGAAGAGTAAATTCAGAGACCACCTCCTGTTCTCCATCTCAGGCTCATTAGGACTCTCCTTTGCTCTGATCCTTCAGTCCATTGTAGACTCCATTGGCCACTAAACTGTGTCTGCCTC
Source organism: Chiloscyllium plagiosum (assembly GCF_004010195.1). Taxonomy (NCBI): domain Eukaryota; kingdom Metazoa; phylum Chordata; class Chondrichthyes; order Orectolobiformes; family Hemiscylliidae; genus Chiloscyllium; species Chiloscyllium plagiosum. The sequence continues at coordinate 4,502,718 of NC_057755.1, read as the reverse complement.
TCATAGAACATAGAACAGTACAGCACAGAACAGGCCCTTCAGCCCACGATATTGTGCCGACCATTGATCCTCATGTATGCACGCTCAAATTTCTGTGACCATATATATGTCCAGCAGTCTCTTAAATGTCCCCAATGACCTCGCTTCCACAACTGCTCCTGGCAGCACATTCCATGCTCTGACAACTCTCTGCGTCAAGAACTCGCCTCTGACATGCCCTCTGTACTTTCCTCCAACCAGCTTAAAACTATGACCCCTCGTGTTAGCCATTTCTGCCCTGGGAAATAGTCTCTGGCTATAGACTCTATCTGTGCCTCTCATTATCTTGTATACCTCAATTAGGACCCCTCTTCTCCTCCTTTTCTCCAATGAAAAAAATCCGAGCTCAGGCAACCTCTCCTTATAAGATTAGCCCTCCAGTCCAGGCAGCATCCTGGTAAACCTCCTCTGAACCCGCTCCAAAGCATCCACATCTTTCATATAATAGGGCGACCTGAACTGGACGTAGTATTCCAAGTGCGGACTAACCAAAGTTTTATAGAGCTGAAACAAGATCTCATGACTCTTCAACTCAATACCCCTGCTAATGAAAGCCAAAACACCTTATGCTTTCTTAACAACCCTGTCCACTTGGGGGGCCATTTTAAGGGATCTCTGTACCTGCACCCCAAGATCCTTCTGTTACTCCACACTACCAAGAATCCTATCCTTAATCCTGTACTCAGCTTTCAAATTCGACCTTCCAAAATGCATCACCTCACATTTATCCAGGTTGAACTCCATCTGCCAACCAATGGTGATAAATGGAACAATCAATGGTCAAACAGACAAGGACATATATAACACTACAAACAGTAGTGATGTCCAGGAAACAAGGTGGATAATAATAATACGGTAATTGACGAACTACAACGTCGAAAACAATGAACGGCAAATCGGATGTTGCCATGGCCACCAGATAGTGAGTGGCGCATGTAGAAAGACCACACTTCTGCCGAGCTAATACTACAATCACCACTAGACTTACTGTAAGTGAGAGAAAGGAATAAACAGACTTGAAGTTACAGATGCCCGAGCCCAGACATAAATAATGGCACAAAGATAATTGTTGCTCCATGTCATATGAAGTCTAAAGATTCTGAATATAGCAGTAACCTGTTTCTAAATGAATCATTTGCACTTTTAATAGACAGAGGGAATAACATGAACAGCAGATTGCTCGTGAAAAAACACTTAATCATGTACTCAATGATTTTTTTGAGCTTGGCAGAGGTTGATTTCACCTATTTTATAGACTGGCTGCAGATTCCCCTGCACCACAACATCCACATAATGACACCTCAAATCAGTAAAACACAGAATGGAAGAAACCAACATGGACGTTGATTGCAAAATTTCTGTCTTTGGTTTTGGAGCCTCAGATTGCCCCCAGAGTTGTATCTCCACATAGGATGATCATTGTACAGGGCATTGAATCACGCCATTGTGTCCAGGAATAATTGTTGTGCACAATATGAATGAACAAATGATTGGGCATTGAGTCCGTCCCACGTGGACAGGATTGAATATCCAGGCAATCTGTACCATGGAAACATTTAGCAGTGAATCCAACCACCATGTCCCAAACTGCATACCCACCGAAATCATAAGCACCAACATTGACACGGACTCCCACACATGTCCAACACCATACACCACAGCCCCACCCAAATAAACCCGGAATCCATGTGGCATTATTCATTGCAACTTTCTGGCATAGAAATAACACATTATCAGGGATTAAGTGAAGCTTCCTGCCTGATGTCCAGACTCATGCTCCCAAACTCCTCTCCTTAAGAATATAGATCTCCCTCCCAGATTCAGAGAAGACACTGGGACTAGGAATCCCCATCACCTAACTAGCATTCTCCATGGCAACCATCAGAGACTGTTTCTGTGTTAGCATCATAGAAACCCTACCGTGCGGAAAGAGGTCATTCGGCCCATCGGATCTGCAGCAATCCTCTGAAGAGCATCCTACCCAGATTCCAATGGATATGGTTTTTATCATGGCAAACTCAGCAAACCTGATATCCTGAACACTATGGGGAAATTCAGCTTAGCCAACCCATCTAATGTGCACAACTGTGGATTGTGGGAGGAAACCCATGCAGACACGGGGAGAATATGTAATCTCCACACAGACAGCCAGTTAGGGTGGAATCGAACCCAGGTACTTGGCAATGTGAGGCCGCAATGCTAACCACTTTGCTACCGTGCCACCATTAAGTCCATTTGTGTTAAAGTACAGATTTAGGATAGACCAGGGAATCCTTTGTGGACTCAGTCCTGTACAGCATCTCTCTTGGTTGGTCCTGGAGATCGTACTCTGTGGAAGTCTGGAATAAAAACCTCTTACAGACTGTTTAGTTTAATTTTAGTCATCCCATTTATTCACTAATAGAATTCGCTGTTACAACATAACACTGATACCTATAAACTAAACTAACTAGATTCTAAAAACCTCGGAGAGTAGGGTACCGGCTCTTCAAGTGCCCCAGCAGGCTACTCCGATGTACTGATACAAAGTGGCTTCCTTTATAAAAATGTTTACAAAAACATTGCATGTTTTTAATTAGACAGATAACAGTGAAAGACAATAATTCATAATGAAGAAAAGTTCATTGACAGGTCTGTGTGTTCTTGGCTGATCATTCCTATAGGCATTGAGCTATCTGTCAGGTGGGAAAAACAAATCCAGCCGAGTTAGACATCTGCGGTGAGATACGTTCATATAAAGGAGTACCAGTCTAAATTAAGTGGGAGATGTCATATGGTAACCTTGCACAGCTCGCATGTCTGATATCATTGTTTTAGGAAAAGGCTCCTTAGCAAAGAGGGCAAACTTTTGACCATAAAATGCCTTCTCGACAGATTCTGTCAGAATCTCTTCAATGTTAGGTTTAGGATAATTTTAAGCTGGGAGCAGATTCCTTCTTTTTATCTTAAGCACAGAATCATTCTATACCTAAGGCTGAAATGTTACTGCAAGGTTGTATTTAACACGATTAGTCTCGAATTAAACATGCTTTATTTTTAAGTGTATGATTCAAATTAAAATAAGACATAAGATCTGAGTAGTCAGAATTGACAGTAGGACTGTCTGTAATGTCTGTAGCATGACCTGCAAGAACAGCAGGTAAGTTAAGGTTTCATCAATATTACCTTTTACAGAGTTCGCATTTAATAACTGGTAATGGCGATTCAATATCATCATAAAGTCCTGAAATGCAATTAAATTCAACCCATAGCAGATAAGCAATAAGAGTTAATTTTCTACTGACTCCAACAGCTTCAGGACTAAAATTCTCTCTCTTTCTCTCTCTCTCTCTCTCTCTCGTAACGGCAAATACTTTTTTTCTCTTTCTCTGTCTGCCCCACTTGCAAAGAGTAATAATAATTCATTCTAATTGGCAGCGCCTCACTGTTCATTACAAAGTTTTTGATAGCCCCTTTCGTTTCAGGGTCAGAATCAAACACTGTCATTAATTTCACAAGGGAACGGCTGTGAATGTTATCACTTGGTGTCCTGTTCACACAGATTCATGGATGCTAAGGTAAATGTTCTTAATTGCCGTACTGCAAACCAGGTGTCCCTATCTTTTGCATTCCTTAAGTTCCCCCTTTTTCAAAGCCTTCCTGCCTTTCTATTTTCTAGTGCAGCAAATGTGTTCGATAATTCAGCATTACGTTTTAGTCTAAATGTTTAAAGTCACGTCAAGGCTATAGACTTTCTCATGTGGCTTCACACCATTACTAAGCATGTTGGAGGACAATGGCTTAATGGGCCTATCAGTAGACTGTTCATTCATAGACTTATGAAATGATCTGTGGAGCTGGGTTCAACATTCCCCATGGCAGATGGTGGAATTCAACGAGTCTAATGGTGGCAATGAAAGTTTTGACAGTTGTCAGGAGAAAAAACATTCTGATCACTAACGTTCTTTCGGGAAGGCAACCTGTCATCCTCATCTCGTCTCGTCTACATGTGACTCCAGACCCAAGACAACCTGGTTGATTCTTACCTCTCGGCAATTAGGGAAGGGTGGTAAATGTTGACCTAACCAGCCGCACCCACGTCCCTTCAATGAAAGAAAAGAAAATGGAGATCCCCATGCACAGCCAACTCCATGCTGCTGCCAACTGCTCCCTTTTTAGATGATTCTCAGAGATTGGATATCCATTATCACAAGTATGAAATGATCCACTCTAAATATGATCCAGTTTCGAAGGATTGTCCACTCAATTCAGCGTAGTTTACTGGAGTTTGAAACATCAACACACAGACCCGTCCCCAGTACAGACAACCGAGGCAATAGGATCATTCTCCTGGCTTTGAAACCATGAAGAATTGGGAAATGTATTGGACTTGGCAAAATAAGCTGTGACAGTGATTCTGGATTAGTGGTGCTGAAAGAGCACAGCAGTTCAGGCAGCATCCAAGGAGCAGCGAAATTGTCCACTCAGCACTGAGCATCCACCCTTTCAGCCAAGACATTTCTCCTTCTCTCTGCTAAACGAAACATTCCCTGAGACACTAACCACCCTTTGGGTTCAGAAACATCCTCGTGCGGATTTGGGAATGGTGGTTATTTTTAAATGTACCATTGGAATGTGAGTTTTAGTGGCCGGGGCAGTATTCATTGCCCAGCTCTAGTCACCTTTTTGATCGGACTGGATACGTACCTTTTTGGCCGTCTACATTGCCTGAGATACAGGAAAACCGACAGTGTTTTGGGGGCACAGCTGTAGAATTTTTACCCAGAAACAGTGAAGCAATGACAATATTTTTCCGTCAGAATGAAATCTAGTTTGAAAGGGAACTTGGATGTGATGATGTTTCTCTGCATCTACTATCTTGTTCTTCCGAGAGATCATGGTGGGTGCCGTTCAAAAGAGAATTGCACTATTCCTGGTTTTCATCGTGTACGTGGTATTCGTTGCTGCTCATAGTGTTATTGGTGAAGAGAGTGTGCACTGAATGATCTGTGTGCCTATCACTATGACAGGATGTTTGTCCTGTACAATGTGGAGCTCTGTGAGTGTTACGCTCAGTATTGCGTTTGAGCTGCACTCAGCCAATATGTGGACACCATTCTATCCAAGCCCCGAGCTGAGCTTTCTAAATGGTGGACATGGATTGGAGATGAAAATGTGTTGCTGGAAAAGCACAGCAGGTCAGGTAGCATTCAAGGAACAGAGAATCGACGTTTCGGGCTTGAGCCCTTCTTCAGGATGGATTGGAGAGATCCACATGGATTTGAGAGTCAGCCATGGAGCTTACTGTCACTGTAATCAGAGTGTCTGACATTCCCCTGTGGCTACAGCACTTGTATGACGAGATCAGGTCATTTTCTCATCAATGGTTGGTCTAGATAATTGATAGAGATAGAAACCTGCAGATGCTGGAATCGAAGCTACATCGACATCTCTAATTTTGTAATTATGATGAAGGGAAGGGCAATGATGAGGCAGCTGCAGATTTTAGGGGCGAGGTACAACCGTGCAGAACCCAGCAGAGATGTACAGCAAATGAGATGATTTACCTCCAACAGCCTTAAGCATATTCATCTATAGTCAGGATGAAACCAAAGAGGGATGTAATCTCATTGAGTCAGTTTCTCAAGGGCTCCTTATTGTGAACATGTGCTCATAATTAGTATGTTTAAGAGTTGAAGATTTCCTTTCAGGAATTAAAATTTAACAGTAAAAATAACTGCTTGAGGAACAGATCATCAATCCTTCTGTAAATGCAAGGTAAACAATTCTGAGTTTGGTGCATTACAGAGTTAACATGTGAAGATGTTAAGGACAGCAGATGCCGGAAGGACGAGTCGATAGAATGTGGAAAGGGACAGGAGGTCAGGCAACATGCGGCTGTGTTGGAAAGTCAGAGGCTGCGGTACTATAAACATGCAACGATTGACATAGGTTGTTGTCCTGGCAGAGTCGGGACGTTTCTTTTTATCGCACTAAAAGAAGAGAAATGCTCCTAATTCTGGAAACTGGACTTGTGAGTAATGTTATTGACGTAGAATCTACAGAAGAAGAGAGAGGATAAAGGACTTTGTGACACAGATATGGAAAAGTTACTTATTTCGTGAAACTGGAATTTTCATACCCACTCTATTGATATGTTTATTTTTATATATTGCCTTAAAGCTGATTGATTCACGGTTCATTTCCTCCGCCCAAGGAGGACACACTTCTCAAAGTGAAGAGCAGCGATTGCTAAAAAATTAACTCTGGGCAGATTATGAAAAGCAGATTCAACAATTATTCATCCAAATCTAATCAAATCCGGGTGTGAAATAGTGCCTAAATTTCCAGCTCTATATCCATTCTTATTAATGTACAAAAAATAGTGTAATGTTGCCACGTCCAAAAACTTGTCCTAACCTTGTGGGAAGATTAATTAGTATCAAAAGTATTATTTGAGTCAACAAAAAACAGGGCATTTTATTGAATCAACATTGTTGATCTGCCATTTTAATTTCATAAAGATATCATGTCTGTTAATGTTCACTAAGACATTTCACTTTGTAAACTGAGCACCAAACATATACAGCTGGCTGCAAATGTTTTCCCATTTGCTATCCACTGCATACTGTTACTGGATCTGAAACATTAACTCTGACCTTTTCCAGCAACATTTTTTTTTTGCTGTTATTTTCTGTATTGCAGTAACATCTGGCACTATGGCAGTCATGTTCTCTGAATCTTCCAGTCTTATCATATAACACATGAAATTTGTTTGATATTTTCCTATCCAACACTCCAACAATGACATGTTCCCTCAAATGAACTATTTTGAAATTGAAGAAACAGGACGTAATTGCATCAAAGAGCCTGATCCACTGCGATACTCCCCTGATGTAAAACACACTGTGCCAGATATGTCCCAGCCAGTAGGGTTGATGCAGCAACCGTGACATTTACAATGTGCTGTGTGAATGAACAGCTCAGTATTATCATTACTGCAAACATTAATAAACATTCTAGTGCTAGCTGGAAAAAACACGTCCCTTCAATACTACCTCACTCCCTCCACTAACTCAATTTCTATCCCTCAATAGCCACAAAACAGTCTGGTTTTACTCAGCACCTAAATGTGACCGCCAATAAACAACCCCACCTGGAAACCACAATCACTGTTTGGACAGACATCCCGTGTGACAATCGATGCAATGATATCCCATGTTATGGGGCAAAGAATATAATGCAAACCACGGTCAACAGGCAGTACAACGCACATGTCTTTTTGACAATCAAATGATTTAACAAACCGCATCATAATTCATATTCTTTTAGCAGTTGCTACTGATGGACATGAATCAACTGGTGACCCAGATATATCATCCAACTCACCGAGTGCCTGAGTCCTGGACATCAAGTCAACTGAAGGTCACAACAGCAGTGCTAACTGTCAGTCCATATGGCCGGATGTTGTTAATCCCGATTGGACAGTTGGAGCAAACACAATATCAAATACCCTAAGTCACACATCACTCAGCCCAAACCAAAGTGTCTTTAATCTGTGAAAAATCCTGTTGAACCACCCAATGTCCAACATTCTGAGCCCTGTGGACCAGGTAGAAGAACAGAGATTTCACAAAGTTGACGGTGTAACACTATGGCTTCACAGTGAATCCATTTGTAAATATAAGTCCTCTGTTAGTACCAACAAAATTACATTAACAACAGTCAAAATAATAATAACACTTATCCAAATTGGTAGCCAAAAACTAAATAACAAACCCAAACAAATGTACGTGCAAGCCCCTTCACATTGACCAGTAATGTTTCAGGAACTTCAAAGTGTAACAGCAACAAAGGGCAACGTGGGAAACATCCTGTTGGACAAAATTGTTGGATCCTCTGTATGAGGGCTGCTACCACTATACCCCAGATCTCAGTATTTGTCCAAATAAACTCCACACCAGCACTGCCCAATGTTTTACAACTGGCACAACTCTCTTGCTTTATGAAAATCAAATAATTCAACATAATTGAAATCTTGCGCTCAACACCCCTCCCAGTGAACTGTCCTCACAAACATCATGGCCCACACATCCATTGACTGGAATAAACAGACAAGATGGTCAAAACTATCTGTGCTGACATTCACTTCACACTCTGAAATTACTTGCTCAACTCGATCATTGCCCACCTGTTTTACCTGGGCTCACATTTGGAGCGAGCTGTCTGTGCAAGACCCATCCATACAATCCCTTCACATCAAGTGATACACCGGGTATCACTAAAAGGTGGGTTATTACAAAACCTATCTGACCAATAGCAGGCTTTGAACTCCCACAGAGAGAGAGAGTGGTCTTATTAAACACTTTCTAGACCAGTCAGGGCCGGTGTTCAGCAAAACCCCATTAGTGTGGCCTCAGGGCAAACGCATTCTGCACAGTATAGAGAAACAGACAATGCTGCACATTACTGAGGAGCCTCCTAATCAAACAACTAATATCTTTAAACTCGCGAAGTGAGGATACTGGCATCTGGCATCAGTAATTGCCTTGCTAAATGGAAATAAAATGATTAAGCGTCGTAGAGTGGAAGTAAGTCTGATTTAATTCAGAGATGTATACAACTTCAGATGTTACAAGACTTTCCAGGAATACCAACAACAGCAAGGATGGTGTAGTACTCTTTGGCGACCTTTTGTATTGGACGATGCATTTTGTTGTTTGTGAAACAACCTCTTCCTGCTGCTGGCAATCTGTCAGAACGGGAGAATTCTCTAAAAATAGGCACCGACACGGTTCCAGTGATGTAATGTTTTTATACTGCATGGCATCTCCACAGGGAAACTGTGGTGATATCTTCAAATTTTTAATATCATTTCGAACAAACAGATTATGACAACAGGTTTATTTTAATGATGTGATATCATTGAGATTTGCCACTGTAATTGAATACCACAAAAATTGGATTAATCTGATCCTATTAGGCATGAAAGTTAATTTCAATTTGTCTTCAAACGGCAATACTTGTATTATTCCAAATCCTATTAATACCATAAATATCTAAATATCTTCTGATTCTCATTTCCAGCAAACCCTTCATTTTGCTGAGGTTATTCAGTCATTCAATACCTCATGCTGTCGAGCACCTTGATAGCTAATCTACTGCACACGGTTATCCCGCTGCTGTTCTTGTTCATTCAGTTTTCCAACTCATTTGGTAAATTCTATCTGTGAACGATTACTCTAATACAGAACTTGAAGCTGATACTGAGCACAACAAGAACTGGAACTTATACTCAAACAAATACGAGAAAAGAAACCAATTCAGAACCTTCCCTTCAGAATTATAGAATGACAGAATCACATAGAACAGAAGCAGCTGGGTGGGCCATCATGTTTGTCCCATCCTCGAGGTGAGAAGAGTTTTGTCCCCCAAGCCTTTCAGGTTAAAATTATCTCGCGTTGTTATTGGCCCTTCGACAACGGGGAAAAAAAAACTACTTTTTATCTGCAATGTCCATGTTCCGCATAGTATTATATACCCCGATTCCTGCTCTGAAGAAAACAGCCTGAGCTTATGAGCCTCCCTCTTCAGACCTGCATTGCGACACCCCCAGCAACATTCTGAATGAATCTCGTTTGCACTCCCTCCAGTCCAAACACATCCATCCTCTGTTGCAGTAACCAGAATTGCACACAATTCACCAACTCTGGCCTAAACCAAGTCCTGATTGATTCAGTTTTTTGAAGTGGGAACCAAGACGGTAGATGACGGCAGTGCAGTAACCATTGTCTACATGGACTTTAGCAAAACCTTTTACAAGGTATCACATGGGTAGGTTGTTGAATAAGGTTAAATCCGATGGGATCCAGGAGACCTAGCCAACTGGATCCAAAATTGGCTTTATGGTAGAAGGTGTTATGAAGGTGGAGAGGTACCGTACCTTTAAGGGAATTGAAAAGCTAAAATAGCTGCCTGACACAACCTAAAGTGTTCTGAACAAGGTAACAATGTAGCTCATGGTCGATGCAAATAGAGTAGATAGGTTGCGAGGAGACCAAAATAAATTCAAATTCGGTCAGTTTAAATTATGTCCCAAGATACCAAACTACAATCAAGTTTGAATTTAGTATTTTGATAATATTAAAAACAATGAAACGATCTGACATTTAAGCGTATAAAACTGGACATTTTTGAACAATTGAGAGAGAACTACCACAGACACTGCTAGCTCAAGAGCTCTCTGAAAGGTGTCTGTCTGGGGAAGGCGTTTGCACAGCAGAACATCGAGGCCAACATGTAGAGAATCTATAGAGAAAAATCACAAAGGAGACGCAGCAAAGCTGATTGGGTTTGAAACGGGATTTTCTTTTGTAAATCTTTATCGGGAATTTTTGTGAGACGAGTATTGTAGAGTGGGAGGAAAAAGATAAGTTTAAGAGAAAGGAGTTGAAAATAGATGTTGGTTTCAATATTCTCTGTTAGACTTAAAGGATAAAGTTGTTATTTTTTAACTTAAAAAGTGACCTCTGGGATGGTTCTTTGCCTCTTAAATTTTAACAGATTACAGCATGGGGTGATTATTTTCTGTGTTGCTGGTTTAAATTAGCAGAGGGGTTTAACCCATGCTTTTAGAGTTTGGAGGCTTTTGTCCGCGATTTGAACAGGTTTAGACAGATCCACGCTGGGATTTGAATAGGTTTGAATTGATTTGGGGAGTGAGAAAGCCCAGTACATTTTAATACTTGCCGTTTGGTGTCCGAGATCTTTAAATAAAATGTAGGTGATACAATTTGTCTAATTTCAGTGAGTTGTTGTCAGTTATACTAAACGTGAGTGAAATGCCTCTTAAAATTGCCAAACAGATTCTGGGATTTGTAGATGATTCTCAAATTTGCCAAGGAAATTTAGAAAGAAAGAAAAAGGCCATACTTTTAGAATTAGTAAAGAAATTAGTTTTGGGTTTGACCAAGGACTAAACGAAAGCGGAAATTATAAGCGAATTACTCAAACAATTAGGTGTGTCAGAAAAAAAAAGACAATTTCAGTAGAGGTAGAAAAACCTAACTTACAATTGAGGCAAATATACATCGGATATAAACAAAGAGAGAGAAAAGGAAGAGAGAGAGAAACAACGAGAGAAGAAGGAGAAAGAAAAAGATCCAAAAGAGAAAAAGAGAAGATCCTTAGCTGAGCAAAGAGATAGATAGAGAGAGAGAGAGAGAGAGAGCCAAAGAGAGAGAGAGATGAAAGGGAGAGAGAAAGCGACAAAGGATTAAGAAAGAGAGAGAAGGTTCATAGCTGAGCAAAAGGAGAGAGAGAGAATTTGAACTTGAGAGGTTGCGACTTAGTCAGCAAAGTCAAGTTAACAGGATTGAGATTAAAAGAGAAGGTAGTGGTATTTACAAATATGTCAAAACTCTGCTGAATTTTGATGAGAAAGATGTCGAAGCATTCTTTATTCCATTTGAAAAATTGGCTGGCAGATGGAGTGGTCAGATGTTAGTTAAGACTAAACTGGAAGGCAGAGCTAGTGATGTCAGATATGTGGTCAAGAGATTATGAAGAGGCCCAGCAGGCTACTTTAGCTGCTTATGAATTGATACCAGAAGCATATAGATAGTGTTTCTGAAACAAAAAGAAGGGACCAGGTCAGACTTATGCCAAGTTCGAAAGAATTTAAAATAGTCATTTTACAGATGGGTGCATGCTTTAAAAATGGAGAACATTTCAGGCTCTCAGAGAGGTTATTCTGCTGGAGGATTCTCTGCCCGAGATGGTAAGAAATCACGTGGAGGAACAGAAAGGTCAAGAATTGAGATGGGCAGAAAAATTAGCAGATGGACACATGCTGCTGCATTAGACAAGCTTCCTGCCAGAATCTTGCCTTGTGAGGGATAGAAGTTGGGAGAAGAGAAGATCCTACACTGCAAAACCATGAGTAGATAATAGTGGTAAGAATTTACCACAGGATAAATAAAGAAGCCCAAGAGGGTGGACAGGAGGTGAGCGGCCCCAGATGTTTCCACTTAAGTAAAGTGGGACACGTAAAGTCACAGTGCTGGTTGATGAGGAAAGGCGCTGTGGGAAAAGATGTGGTAAAAGAGGCTAAGCCAGTAGCAATAGCAAAAGTAGAAAAGAACAGCCCAAGAAGAGCCGAGGAGCTGCAGGAGAGTGCACAGTCTGGGCAAGGGCTGGGCATGGGGTTCGTATCTGATCTCTACAAAGAATTCGCCTCTGTGGGTAAAGATTACTCAGGAAGAACAGGGGGAGAAGGACACGAAGTTATAATTTTGAGAGATGCGTAATCTAACCAGTCGCTGATAGTAAGAGATGAGCGAATTTGCACTCTTTTTGATCTGTTACCCGAGGGTATGGCAATTTGTGGAATAGATGGACAGAGATTTAGCATTCCCTTTTGTAAAATCCGGTTGGAGTGCCAACTGAAGACTGGGTAAGTTACAGTGGGAGTGAATGACAGATTGTCAGGTCCAGGAATCCAGTTTGATCTGAGGAATGATTTGGCAGGGTCCAAGGTAGTCCCTTGTTGAGAAGAAGCCCAAGGAAGACCAAGAAACTGAGGATTAAAACAGAAATATCCTGGTATTTTCCGAGACTGTGTAGGAACCAGGTCCCACAATTATAAGTCACAGCACGAAGTAAAAACTAAAGAGAAAGATGACGGAGTTGAGGTTCAGTTAGCCGACACGCTGTTTGACCCTGTTTGATGCAGGAAAACCCTGAACAGGCAGAGGGTCAGACAAGAGTGTTTAGGCTTGGATGGCTAAGGGACTTGCAACAGGAGAACAAGATGGAACAAGATATTTATATATGTGGATGTATACTCTAAAAAGGAGGCAGAGAATAATTCTGAGGATTTTTATCTGAAAGATAGAATCATAAGACGAAAATGGAGACCACGGCAGATTAGTGGAGAGGAGAAATGTGCCAAAGTGCATCAGATTGTGTTGCTGGTAGCATATAGACAGGATGTGTCACGGGTAGTATATGGACTACGAGTAGGAGGTCACCTCTGTGTCAAAAGAATCAAGCTAAGGTACAAAAACATTTTCATTGGCGTGGAATGCACAAGGATGTAGTTACCTTTTGCTGTCTGTGTCCGACGTGCCAAATGTGCCACAGACAGTAATAAAACCAGCACATTTGTTGACAATTCCCAATTTGAAGAACCTTTCATGCGGGTTACAATTGATTGTGTGGGTCCTGTCCCGAGAATGAAAAGTGGGAACCAGAACTTCTTCACCATAATGGATGTGCCTAACAGAACTATGAGACTCTGGCCTTTTCCGAGGGGATGACATGTTACCAATGATAGGATATCCCTTCAAAGCCAGGTTTAGTGGTCACCATCAAATTGAGAAAAGGTTGAGTCAGGTGAAGATGGGAAAACAAAACTGTATCGGGCATGTCATGTTTGAAAAAAGTGTTAGACTAGAGAGAAAGAACTGGAGAAACAGGTGTTAGTTACTGCCTCGCAGAGCGAAGAATCAAATCCAGATATTGTGGATTTTTATATTTCTCAAAATACGTTAAAAAAAAATGAAGAAGTCCTGAAGGAGTAGGATAGGTTAGTGAATTATCTGTCTCAGGAGCAATGAACACAGTTGAAAGATTTGTTACTGCAGTATGAGGATATATGTAAGAGTCAGATCGTGTGGACTAATGCTATTGTACATGAAGTAGATGTAGAGCAAACTGTTCCGATAAAACAACAACCCTATCGGCTTAATCCTCTCAAAGGCAGACAGGTCGAGAAGGAGATGGAGGCCGTGCTCAATGAGAATATCTTCAAACCAAGCCAGAACGAGGGGAATTCGCCGATTGCCTTGGTTCCCAAAGCAGACGGGACTCAACGATACTGCATGGATTATCGGAATGTCAATGCCATTAAAAAATCAAACTCATATCCAATTCCGGGATTGGAGGATTGTATCAAGAAAGTATGATAAGCCATTTACATCACTAAGTTGGACTTAATGCGTGGTTTCTGGCAGGTACCTTTATCAGAGACAGCGAACAAAATTTCTGCATTTGCAACCCCAAATATCAGCTTAATGTGATGCCTTTTGGAATGAAGAACGCACCTACCACATTCCAAACACTCATGAACAGAGTTGTGACTGGGTTAGCAAACTGCAATCCATTTGGACGATATAGTGATCTTTAGTTAGTCCAATAGTTGGCAGAGCCCTTTGAATGACTACGTGAAGCAAAACTCGTAATAAACTTAAACAAAACTGAATTCGTGAAAGCAGAGTTGACATTTTTGGGACACATCATCGGTCAGGGAAGGTTGACTACACACAGCACAAAAATGAAGGCTATGGAGGAATTTCCACGACCAAACTCAAAGAAAGGTGCGTTTTTGGGACTCAATGGAATCTATCGGAAGTTTGTTTCAAACTTCAGCAATGTAGTGGCACCGTTAACCGATTTGCTGAAGAAGAGTTTCGGTGGACAGAACAATGCCAGGAGGCATTCGACCATTTGAAAGCAATATTAACCACCAACCCAGTTTTAGCTGCACCAAACCTTTCGAAACCCTTCAAAGTTGCCATCGATGCGACTGACAGAGGAGTTGGAGCTGTACTGCTACAGGAAGTTGAGGGTGGGATTGAACTGCCAGTTGGTTCCTTTTCGAAGAAACTCTATATCCGTCAGAGGAAATACTCCATGATCGAAAAAGAACTGTTGAATTTGGTATTGGCCTGACAACATTTTAATGTGTATGTCATGAATAATGTGTTAGAGACGGTTTTGTTCACGGATCATCGTCCCCTTACATTCTATATTACAAAAGTATAAGACTATCTCATTGCAGTATTATGTTACAGACTTTCATTTTACAAATCGTACATGTTGCAGGTCGTAAGAATTACATCGCAAATGAGTCATCGCAGATATAGCTGATAAAGTATAGCTGTGATTGGTATCTATTCAATGTTACATACATGCGGGAAACAGTTAACATGAACTAAGATTAATGTCATATGCATGTTCTGGTAAGTGGGTAATTAATAGAGAAAAAATGAAACAATCTTTTCATTATGATGGCTCATTTTTTCTTAAGGGGATGGTGTTGTGAACGTGTAGTACTGTAAAGTTAAGAGAGAGAGGAAGCTGGCAAGGACTGACTGAAAGCACAGAGTAGTTGAACAATTTGACAAGGGAATATCTGCCTGAAGCAAATAACTGGATATATGTTGCCATGGAACAAAAACAAATTCAAATTCTGCCAATCCGTTTAAATTATGCCTCAGATATCAAAAAACAATCGGATTTTAATTTTACTTTTTGGGATGACATCAAACCAATGAAATGATCCGATTTTTGGGGGGTATAAAACCAGGCATTTTGAATAGTTGGGGGAGATCTGCAAAGAGCACCCACAAGTACAGGCTGCTACCTGAATAACTCTCTGAAAGGTAACTGTCCATAAGAAACGTTGTGCAACAGAAGACCGAAGAAAAGATGACCCAAGAAAATACAGAGGAAAACCTACAATGCTGGCTGTTTTCGAAATGTGATTTCTTTTGTAAATCTTCATTTTTTTTTTATTGGGCCAGTATTGTAGAGAGGTAAACGAGAGATTTAAGAGAAATGACTTGTCAATAGCTGTTGTTTTAATGTGCTCTGTGGGATTTAAAGAATAAAATTGTTAGTTTTTGTTTAAATAGTCACATCTGGGATAATTCTTTGCCTCTCAAAATGTAACAGTTTGTGGCACAAGGTGAGCTTCTGTGTGTCGGGTTCACATTTGCAGAGGAGTTTACCCCGTGTCGTGACAACTGACCATTTTCAGCCCTGTCTCATGGGCGCTTGAGCCATATGTTTGTTGCGACAAGGAATTTGGTAACACGGGAATCACTGATTGGCAATCCAATTGTCTTGTACCATTCGCTCTCACAGAGTCACAGATTCACGGAGATTGATAGCATGGAAACAGGCCCTTCAGCCCAACTTCTCCATGCCCTCTAGTCTTAGAATTTCCTACCCTGGGGAAAGGTGGTTGTCTATCAACTTACTCCATGCCTCTCATGATTTTACTACATTAGTCCTTTGAATGAGTGACTTGTGCTTTTGAGATAGGTGGACAGACAGGGCTCGTTTCTGCTGGAGTTCAAACGAGTTAAGGGTGACCTGATCAAAGTGTATAAGGTCTCTAATGATCTGGATGTGGTGCATAGATAATGGATGTTTGTTCTTGTGAGTGAGTTCAGACTGGGGGGCATGGTTTTAAAATTAGTGAGGGGTCACCCTTTTTAGATGGAGACGGGAATTTTGTTTATTGGACTGTGTAACTTTGGAACTGGCTGTACCAAAAAATGATAGCAATGGAGAAAATAAATATTTATAAGTTACAGGTAGAGTTATGTCCTTGCAGAACAAGAATCTAAGGTTACTCTGGGTAGATGGGAATGTGGAGCTGTAAACGTCAACTCACCAGCTATAATCTTCTGAAATGGTGGAGTCGGTTCCAGCAAGCAAGTGACCTATTTCAGTTCCAGTTTCATGTGTTTCTGTGTAATAACTCGATATCTGAATCTTTATTATTATGATTAACAGCAGTAATGTTGAACCCTGTAGTTTTGTGCTTGTGCGAGAGAGTGTGTGTTTGTAATTGTGTTCCTGAGTATGTTGATGTGAGACTGTGCCTGTCTGCCTGCATCTGAATGCAAAGTCTAAGTGTTGATGATCCCATGGTGTAACTGTCTATAAACCCCAACCTGCCCCTGTCCCAGTAATAATTCACAAAACATACAGACCCCTGTACACTCTCACACACACACACACACTCACAGTCTCTCATACTCGATATCAAACAGCCACTACTCTCACTGTATCAGACGCAGTCACCGACTCTGACGCACCCACATACTCTCTCAAACTCAATTTCCCGCACTCAGTCTCTCAAACGTTGCAGCAAACACCCTCACACTCACACCCCCTCACTTTTATTCAGTCAATCCCATTATATTACACTGTGCACTGCAGTCACACACACACCATGCACATTCA
Source organism: Chiloscyllium plagiosum (assembly GCF_004010195.1). Classification (NCBI taxonomy): domain Eukaryota; kingdom Metazoa; phylum Chordata; class Chondrichthyes; order Orectolobiformes; family Hemiscylliidae; genus Chiloscyllium; species Chiloscyllium plagiosum. The sequence goes on along the minus strand of NC_057755.1, from coordinate 4,485,660 downwards.
TGCCCTTGCACACTCAGTCACTCACACAGAAATAATCACATGCTCTTACACGCTATCACACACCCTTGTGCAGAAACACACTGTCACACATTCACACAATTTCATCTGTTCAACCATATTGTCAAATATCTTGACTGAAGGGATAACAAGGGGCACAATTTTAAAGTGAAAGGCAAGAGTTTTCAAAGTGAAATTGAGGATTAGTTTCCCATCACAGAGTGGTGGGGACCTGGAATTCACTGTGTGAGAGGGTAATTGAGACAGGAAACTTCAGAACCTTTAAAATGCACCTATATGGTCACATGGTATAGTAGGCTCTCGGCCTAGTGTGGAAAGTGGGAATAGTGTAGCGAAGAATGTGATTTTGGTGGCAGAGACTTGATGGAGAGAATGATCTCTCCTGTACGGTATTAATCTATGATTCTGTGATATCACCTTCCCAACATTCCCAACAGGATGGAAGCATTCTATAAATTCACTGCAAATTTCCTTGCTTGATTGTTTCCATTCTGGTCCGTTCGATTCCTGGTTTGAAACATCCACATAAACAGATTTCATTATCTGGAGGTGAATATTAAGCCTGGCATAGCTGGGTGAATTTTCTGTGTTCATCTGACACGCAGGGATTGCAGAAATTCAAATAATCTTTTGCATTCAAAGTTCCTAAGAAACTATGTGTGTGCGTGCATGTGCGCATGCCTGTTTGTACAAGTGTGTGTAGGCATGCGCGTGCACACCACACGTCTGCATCTTGAAGACAATTTATCGTTTACACCATGTTAGAGTACTTCTTGTGCTCTGTTAGAGTTAACATTAATGCTAGATTTCGTGTAATGGCAGGAATATAGCAAGTGCCAACCATGAGTAAGCTAAGGACATCACAGCTAAGGATATTACACACCGCATTGCACTGTGAGAAACAAAGCAACAATCAATACCATTATATTACATTGTCATTCTTGGACTAAACAATATTATTAAAGAACAATTTATTGAAGATTTTGTTTAATTAGCATGATTCCAAAACAGCAATGACCTATCCAGCCTTCACAAAATATTCCTTACACTTTGGTTTCATCCTCCCTTCTCCAGGTTTAATGTTTGGGAATTCATGGCCTGAACTTTGGAATTATCCCGCTGAATATCCAGCCACACTGAGGTAGAAAGCCTTCCTTTGTTTGTTAAAGGACTGCCAGTTATTGTTGTGACACAGCTATTTTATGGTCTAATTTACTCTCAGGGAAATGGCTTGATGTATAAAGGAGGTGAAATTAAGGATCTCAGTTGGATTTAACAAGGAGCCAGAGAACGTGAGGGAATTTTCTAATTCTTCACGAAAGAATGGTACCAATTCTCCAGATATAAGGCAATGTTATTTTGCTTTGTGGCAGTGAAGGTCATGGTGTTTATATAACAGATTTCAGGAATAGTCCTCATCGCAGAGTCGCTTATCCATCAGATGGAACTGGGGAAGGCAGACTCGGTGATGCACATTTAATGAGCAGCTCCTCCAGGATAAGTATCAGCAAAGAAAATCAACTCTTGGACGTTAATGCAATGTCTTGACATTCACATATTTGCTCTGCCTTTTCAGGGTACTCTTGTTCATTTTCGTCCCCGGGCCATTCTCACCACGTGTTTGGGGTTGGCCAGCTCCCATGGCTGGCATCTCCACGCAGATGGTGGATGTCTGTGCCGCCATGTCATCCTGGACGTACTGGGATGATTTGTAAGTGCACTGTACTGAAAGAGAGAGCGCGCTCACAGAACAGACAGACAGAGAATGATTGACAAGTTGGCAAAAAAGGTAATCGAGTGTGTAATCGCTGACAGCAAAGTACACAAACACTGAAGTGCTGAAAAAATACAGCTAGGCAGGAGAACTGAAATTGAAAAAACAGCACTCAGTAAGAACAGAATAAGCAGACACACGCAAAACAAACACTTAGAAACCACAGGACAGGACAACTCAGTTGGGCCCAAGTCGATTTTGTTCCAGCTGCGGTTCTGTCAGTCGTAAATCGAGAATTTGATGAGCGGTCTCTCCACGTATTGTGCCGAACATTCTCTGCACGACCGACTTTTTCCTGGCTAGAACAGGTTCGTGGCAGCAGTCCTGACTCAAGGTGAATCACGCGTGGGCCAAATTAAGGTTTGTTGCAAAAACTTCAGCTGATTAATTTAGCACAGGTGACGACTTCCACAAGACCAGTCCACGCTGTTTAGTAACGAATTATCGGCTGCCAGTTCACTTACGTTCCCACTAGACTACCTCCTCAGGCCCAGACGTGGCAGCGTAAAACTCAGTTAACAAGTTAAGAGTCAAGAGCCCACCTCTGCAGGCCAGAATCACTACTCACGTTCCAAATTGTAGCAGCAGCCGGCTGCCAATTAGTTAAATTTGGTGAATAATTTATTCGCTTACAAGACTACCTCCACTGGCAGAGTCCTGGCAGCAATTTAGGAGTCAAGTGCCGACCTCCAACGGCCTCCAACTTGTCGATTTCCAAAATGCAGTAGCTGAAGCCAATTTGCTACAGATCGGAATTGTGGCCACCCTCCGCAGTTGTCCAGCCTTTCTCTGGTCTGATCCCCTGGACAGGGCTGGCCGCAAGGTACCAATTCGGTTAAATTTAAAATGCGAGGTTCACTTACCCTATTGAGAGAGAAAAAAGGGCCTGCCGACTAATTCCAAACTCTCGGAGAAATTTTCTCAATAAGTTAGAGATCGCAAATCACAGCTTGAAGTAAAGTTGACAAACAGTTTATTGCAAGCAATATCGCTAGAGGTGAAATTGACTAGGCTGACATAAAACTAAGTCTGTACAGGTAGATCAGATTTCTCCGACCAGAGCTGGGGATGAGACCAGTTTTAGCGTAATGCTGCACAATGATTACGAAATGGGAAAGTATAATGTGTCTGGAAATGGAGTAATCTAATAACAAGGATGCTAATTGGAAAACAGTTATCGGATGAATGGCCTGATCCTTCACATACTGCAACATCCTGACAGTATCGATGGTTCCATTCCTCAACACAGGTCGGTGTTAATGTCTCCTCTGAAGTGGTGAGGCGCTTCCATTGTCCTATTCCTGGAACATGTCCTTGCTGGTGTCTCTCTGTCTGACCTGCTCTTTGTTTGGCTTTGGTATTGCAGTGTTATGAAACTGCCCTTGGGGCTTTGAGATATCTATGGTGCTCTGTCATTGTTAACGAGCTTAACGCGTCTTGTCTGCGTGGGTTTGTTTTGGCTTGTGAGCTGTTTGGGAATTCTGGTGTTTTTTAGTACAGTTTGACTAAT
>NC_057755.1:4464183-4481858 GCF_004010195.1 Chiloscyllium plagiosum | reverse complement strand
CCTATAGAAAAGATGTCATGCAACTTGGAAAGCTTCAGAAAATCTTTCCAAGACGTTGCTAGGTTTGGAGGATTTGAGCTATAAGGAGGTGTCGAATAGGCTATGACTATTTTCCCTGGGGAATCAGAGGATGATGGGTGACCTTCTCAAGGTTTATAAAATCATGAGAGGAATGTTTAGGGTAAATAGACAAAGTTTTTTTTCCCTGAGGTGGGAATATCGACAAGTAGAGGGCATAGGTTTAGGAGGGGAATGATGTAAAAGAGATCTAAGGGACATCATTTCTATGCAGATGGTGTTGCGTGTATGGAATGAGTTGCCAGAGGAAGTGGTGGAGTCTGGTATAATTACAACGGTTAAGAGGCATCTGGATGAGTAAATGAATAAGAAAGGTTTAGAGGGATTTGGGCCAAGTGCACGCAAATTGGACTAGATTATGTTCGGATATTTGGTCGGCATGCTTGAGTTTGACCGAAGGGTACGTTTACATCCTGAAAATGTCTATGATTATCTGGAATAAATGCTGCTGCTCATCCCTCTCCTTTCGGTCCATACCTCACGTGGATTCCTTGTTAAATTATTTGGTGCAACTAATATTGGATCTCAGTTGCTTGATTTGTTCATCAATTGAATTATTTTTAAAACTGGGTATTTCGTGGCATACTTTAACTGGTCTCTAAATTTCTTCTGCATCACCACATAAATAACTGCATTTGTGCAGCAACTTAGGTTCCGCAGCATATATATAATTTGTACCCTTGCGCACTTAATGGCCTCGAAAATATGTTTGGCTGTCAAAGCGTTGATAAACAGAATAAAACTTAATGGTAAAAGAGGTGTTAACAAATTTTCAAAAAATTTAAAACTTTCCCAACGATGGTCTTTAAAATAACTGCGTCTTGTAGAACAATACCATGGGACATTGTTGAGAATCACCCCAGGTTTAAATCGAAAGTAATTGGGAATGTTCTTTAAAGAAAAGAAAATGCACATTGATGCGAGAACCCTCGTTGCAGTTTTCTCTGTGCAATACTGAGATTTCATCTCATGAAAACAAATGGCGACAAATCGATCAAAAGAAAAGGCAATGGTGAAGCAGACAGAACAATCAATGGTCAACCTGCTCAGGACACAGACTACACTACAAACAGGAGTGATGTCCAGGTAACACTGTGCATAATAATAACGTGGAAATTTGTAGAGTACAAAATGAAAAACAAGGAACAGTAGATCAGACACTGCCATGGCCACCAGAAAGCGAGTAGTGCATGTAGAAAGACCACACCTGCACCGAGATAAGATTACAATAATCATGAGACAAACTGTAAGGGAGAGAAAGGGAAAAACAAGAGATTCAAGATACTGAACAAATATTCCCTGTGCCTGAGCCCAGACTATAAGCAATGATACAAAGATAATTGCTGTCCCATGTCATGGGAAGTTTAAAGAATCTCAACTAAAGATTGAAAGCTTTCTCTAAATGAACCATTCACAGTTTTTAAAAGAGCTAGGGAAAAAATGAGCAACAGATTGCTCACAGAAACAAAGTCATGTAACTCAATTTCTTTTTGGGAGGGTGTCCACAGTGGTTAATTTTACTTGCTTTACAGGTTACTCAGACTGGCTGGATTTTCTCATAAGACCTCACACAAAGGCACGGATTGCAACACGTAGGTATTGTGTGTTGGAGCCTCGACAACTCCGATTGCCTCCACAATTGTATATGCTCATGTTATGAACGACAAACATTGAATTACTCCACAGTTTAGATCAACAAATGATCAAACATTTAGCACTCCCCTTTTGTACATCCTGAGAATTTGAAACATGAAAGCATTTCAAGTTAGCAAGAAATGAGTTTCCACGCACAAAGCCATGTTGATTATCCCTAATCAGTCCTGGCTTTTCCAAATACATGTAAGCCCTATTCCTGAGAACCCCCTCCAACAACTTGCCCACGACTGCTGTCAGGCTCACCGGTCTATTGTCGTCTGGCTTTTCCCGACCACCTTTCTTAAATAGAGGCATCACCTTTGCCACCCTCCTGTTTTCAGACAAGTCAGTTGTGAATATTAATGAACAAATATCTCAGCAAGAGGCCCAACAATTACTTTCCCAGTTTCCAACAAAATCCGAAGCGGAATCTTGTGCACAAAGAGTCCTTGGGGGTACAGGTTCATTGTTCCTTGAAGGTGGAGTTGCAGGTGGACATTTTAGTGAAGAAGGCATTTGGCACACATGCTTTTACTGGTCAGTGCATTGAATCTAGTATTTGAGAGGTCTTGTATCGGACATTGGTTACGCCACTATTGCAATACAGCGTTCAGTTCTGCTCTACCTGCTACAGGAAAGATGTTGTTAAACTTGAAGGGGTTCAGTAAGAATTTACAAAGATATCGCCAGGTTTGGAGTGTTTGTGTTTCAGTGAGAGGCTGAATGGGCAGGGGTTATTTTCGCTGGACTGTCAGAGGCTGAAGTTTAGTAAAGTTTACAAAATAATGAGGGGCATGGTCTAGGTGGTCTTATGAATAGTGTTGAGTAGTCAAAAGGTAGAGAGCGTCGATTTAAGATGAGAGGGGAATAACTTAAAAACTACCAACTGGGCAACCTTTTCATGCAGAAGGTGTTGAGTGGATGGAATGAACTGCCAGACTAAATGGTGAGGCTGGTACAATTACAACACTTCTAAAGGCATATGCATGGGCGGATGAAGGGATTAGAGTGACATGGGCTAAATGCTGGCAAATGAAAGTAGATTAATTTTGGACATCTGGTTGGCATGGATGAGTTGGACTGAAGAGTCTGTTTCCATACTGTACATTTCTATGACTGTAAGTTTGAGTCTTGGTTAATAATTGCACAATGTTCAGCAGCACTCTTCACTTCTAAGATACTGAAGCACTCTATGACGCAATACAGCAAGATCCCAGCAACTCCAGGCCTGGATTGACAAGGAGAAAGTGAGGTCTGCAGATGAGGAAGGGCCTGTGCCCGAAACGTCGAATCTCCTGTTCCCTGGATGCTGCCTGACCTGCTGTGCTGTTCCAGCAATAAAGTTTCAACCTGGCAGTATATACCTATCCCTGCCCATTGCTATTGTAAACATAACTGAATTGTGGTCACTATCGTCAAAGTGCTCACCTACCTCCAAATTTAACACATGGCCAGGTTCATTCCCCAGTATTAAATAACCGTTGGAAAATGGGATACCAGCATGATGCAACAGCCATAAAAAAAGCACAGCTCTGCGGATATTTGAAATCTGAAAGGAAAGTGGCAAGTTCTGGAGCAACTCAGCAAACCCGGCAGCATGTGTGGATAGAAACTTCTTGAGTCCAGTGTAACACTTCTTCAGAACAGTGCTGCAGAGGAGTCATGGGGGACATTCATTCTCTTTCTCCTGACCCAACTGCACCCGGCCTTCTGAGTTTCTCCAGCACTTTCTCTTTTACGACAAAGTCGCCAGTTTGCTTGTCACTATATCGACAAAATATGCAGTCCATCCACTATCGCTGTTCAGTTGCAGTGCTGTGTATCATCAACTGGATGTGCTGTAGAATCCACCAATTCTGCCAACACAGCACTGTCCGCATCCACGAGCACTACCATCCTAAAGAGTAGGTAGTATATGCCAGAGAAAAATCACCTCAGGTACTTTTGCAAGCCACTCACCATTCTAACTTGGATGTGTATTCCTTCAGTAAAGTTACCATAGTTCCATTTGTGCGTTGGGCTGTTCTCTCATTAACAAGACACAACTCGAAGCGCTTTTAACCTGAGTGTAGTCTTCCCTCAGGGCAGGGGGTGAGGTTGAGAAAATGGGACGTCCAAAGTGCTCTCATGTGGTATTGGAATTGAACCGTCAATCTTGTGATTCTACATCACAAACCAAATATCCCGCTGGGGCTCAGTTCGCACAGTTGACAGGAGGGCTGCTGTGAGATGTGAAGACATGAGATGATCCTTAGGTTAAACTCACCACCAACTCACCAACTCTGTGTGTGTGTGTTCGTATGAGAGAACAGCCTTCTGGAACCAGAGCTATTTCTTCAGTGTCCCTCTGTCAAATTCCTGAAAAAATCCCTCTCTCCTCCCGAACATACAAACATACTAACGACCAACTGTTCCTACGCATCAAGACTGGCACAAGCAAACACCTTATCACCATATTCTTAAGGAAGACGTTATTTGGGTGAAATTGAGAAACAAATTTATCAGGGGAATTGAGTTAACTCTTAGAAAAATAGGGTGGTTATGATAGGGGATTTTAACTTTCCAAACAAAGACTGGGACTGACATAGCATTAAGGGTTTAGATGGAGAGAAATTTGTTGAGTGTGCACAAGAAACTTTTCTGATCCAATGAGTGGATATACCTACTAGAAAAGGTACAAAACTTGTACTACTCTTGGGAAATAAGGCAGGGCATGTGACTGAGATGTCAGTGGGGTAGCACTTCAGGATCTGCAACCATAATTCTATTAGTTTTACGATAGTGATGGAAATGGGTAGACGAGATCTAAAAGTTGAAGTTCTAAATTGGAGGAAAGCTAGTTTTGATGCTATTAGGCAAGAACTTTCAAAAGCTGATTGGGGCAGATGTTCAGAAGTCAAGGTACTGCTGGACAATGGAATGCCTTCAGAAATGAGATAACAAGAATCCAGAGAAAGTATATTCCTGTTAGGGTGAAAGAAATGGTTGGCAGGTATAGGGAATACTGGATGACTCAAGAAATTGAGGGTTTGGTTCAAAAAAAGAAGGAAGTGTGTGTCAGGAATAGACAGAATAAATCGAGGTGAATATTTAGAAGAATATTAACACAACAAGAGTATACTTAAGAAGGAAATCAGGAGGGCAAAAAAGGGTCAAGAGATAGAATTGGCAAATAGAGTTAAGGAGAATCCAAAGGGATTTTACAAATATATTACAGACAAAACCGTAACTAGGAATAGAATAGGGCCCCTCAAAGATCAGCAATGCGACTTTTGTGTGGAGCTGCAGGAGATGGAGGAGATACTAAACGAATATTTGCGTTAGTGCTACCTGTGGAGAAGGACATGGATGATATTGGATGAATAAAAATAGATGCTGAAATCTTGTAAAATGTCCATATTACAGAGGAGGAAATGCTGGATATCTTGAAACGCATAAAGATGGATAAATCCCCAGGACCTGATCAGTTGTACACTAGGGCTCCGTGGGAAGGTAGAGAAGTGATTGCTGGGACCCTTGATGAGATATTTGTATCATCGATAGTCACAGGTGAGGGTATGGAAGACTGGAGGTTGGCAAACGTGGTGCCACTGTTGAAGAATGCTGGTAAGGACAAGCCATGGAATTACAGACCGGGAACCTGACGTCGGTGGTGGGCAGGTTATTGGAGGGAATCCTCAGGGTCAAGATTTACATGTATTTCGAAAGGCAAGGACTAATTAGAGATAATCAACATACCTTTGTGCGTGGGAAATCATGTCTCACAAACTTGATTGAGCTTTTGAAGTAACAAAGCTAATTGATGAGGACAGATTGGTGGATGTGATCTATCTGGACTTCAGCAAGGTATTCAACAAGGTAAACCCTGGGAGACTGATTGGCAAGGTTAGATCTCACGGAATACAGGGAGAACTAGCCATTTGGATACAGAACTGGCTCAAAGGTAGAAGACAGAGGGTGGTGGTGGAGGGTTGTTTTTCAGACTGGAGGCCTGTGACCAGTGGAGTGCCACAAGGATCGGTGCTGGGTCCCCTACTTTTTGTCATTTACATAAATGATTTGGATGTGGACATAAGAGGTACAGTTAGTAAGTTTGCAGATGACACCAAAATTGGAGGTGTAGTGTACAGCGAAGAAGGTTACCTCAGATTACAACGAGATCTTGATTAGGTGGCCAATGGGCTGTGGAGGGGCAGATGGTGTTTAATTCAGATAAATGCGAGATGCTACATTTTGGGAAAGCAAATCTTAGCAGGTCTTATACACTTAATGGTAAGGTCCTAGGGAGTGTTGCTAAACAAAGACACTTTGGAGTGCAGGTTCATAGCTCCTTGAAAGTGGAGTCACAGGTAGAAAGCACAGTGAAGAAGGCATTTGGTATGCTGTCCTTTAATGGTCAGAGTTATAGGAATTGGGAGGTGATGTTAAAGCTGTACAGGACATTGATTTTTGCCACTTGTGGAATATTGCATCAATTCTGTTCTCCTTTCTCTCGGAAGGATTTCATGAAACTTGAAAGGGTTCAGAATAACTTACAGGAATGTTGCCAGGGTTGGAGGATTCTATCTATTGGGAAAGGTTGAATAGGCTGTGTCTGTTTTCCCTTAAGCGTCAGAGACTGAGGGATGACCTTAGAAAGGTTTATAAAATCATGACGGGCATGGATAGGATAAATACACAAAGTCTTTTCCCTGGGATGGGGGAATCCAGAACTAGAGGGCATAGGTTTAGGGTGAGAAGTAAAAGATAAAAAGATCTAAGAAAACGTTTTCACATTGAGAGTGGTATGTGTATGGAATGAGATACGAGAGGAAGTGGTGGAGCTGGTACAATTTAAAAGGCATATGGTTGGTTATATGAATAGGAAGGATTTAGAGGGATATGGGCCGGGTGCTAGCAAGTGAGACTAGATTAGGTTGTGATATTTAGTTCGGCATGGACGAGTTGGAGTGAAGGGTCTGTTTCTGCGCTGTACATCTCTATGACTCTGAGACTCTATGACAATAAATTCAGGTCCAGCCATCGAACTCCAAGACCACTGAATTAATTGATTCAACATGAGTGAACAAAACATTTTGACAGCCAATATTACGGCTGCCAGAATATTCAGAAAAAAATGTGCAAATAAAATTGTTGGTGTGTAAACATTTGACAGATATTTTCGGATGTTTAGCGCGTGTGTGTTCTTGGATAGGAAGGGTCACGACCCTAGCACAAAGAAATTCAGCAAAATCCCGAATGCCCCGTACATCAAGGATAACACAAGTGTCAGGTGAGCATAGCAATTTCTGGAGCGAGTAGTTTCACATTCAAACTGACAATATTTCATTGCTGTTAATGTAAGAGTATGATTTCAAAAAAATACTGATGTGAAGGAGATTGCGAATGGGTGAAGAGCAGCCTCAGTATGATCTGTTTGAGAAGGGTTCCCATCACCTGTCATGTGGAGATAAACTCGCTGTCAGTACTTCAAAACTTGAATTTCCAGTTTTATATATTGTCTTATGTAATTACTTAATGACATTGCCAGCTATTGCTTTCAATGTGATGTGCACAATACAAGCCATGCATGAGTGTATTGGCTAAAAGACTAATTAATGTGACTGTTTTGTTAATCTGACTGACATGGGACTTGATGTTAAAAGTAGAAGTGGAAAGAAATTTTATTGTCACATCCTCTGAGGTATCGGAATACATGAGGGCAGTGCAAAGTGTGCAGTGTTTTCGTTCTCCAGCGCCATCTTGGATGTCTGGATAAATATAGTTTCACTTCCATCACCTTGGCCACACACCAGTCACAATCTTTCAGCTCCTAAAGAGATCATGTCCTCCGATGGAGAATGTGGAAACCGCTATTGAGCCAGTGAAAGAACTTTACTATCCAACTCTTGACACCATCACTCTCCCTGGTGATTAATAGCTCACTCCCATAATAGTGAAAGATGGGAGGTGGAATCCCTGCATTACAAAAGGGAGGCAGGAAGCAGTGACCATCGGTCAGGTGGGATACTGAAGGAAGGTATTATACAATCCGATATAGTTCAAGTTAATCTGGCAGCATCAATGCTGTTTTGTGATTCTGTTGAATGTCTTTAAGGATACAACAAATGTTATTGATAAAGGGGACGTACTGAGCTGAGCTTAGTTTTCAAAATCAGTGACAACAAAGGTCATGGCAGGAAGTGAAGGCTCGAGGCGTAGGGGGAAAAGATTGCATGGAAACATTATGGATTCTGGAAATGGAGGGCAATCGAAAGTAACACGTGCATTCACAATGCTTCTGAGGCTTTGTTAGTTGCACACTTGGTCGCTTTTCTCTTTGGCCCTCGATCTCCACCATAGCTGTCCAATCTCTCTACACTTTCATCTCCCATCAGGATGGCCTGAAGGTCTTCTGCTTCTTACTCAAAAAAAAAGACCTGAACAGTTTGCCAACCTCTTTCGTCAGAATGCGTTCGTTCGCTATTTTTGTTTCTTTCATCAGTTTGTCTCATTTTCTCCAAGTCAGAAGGGTGGTTCTGGCTACCTGCAGGGGGAGTGGTAGTGGATGGTCCCAGTTGAAATTTGTCACCTTTGGCAGGATGTATATTCCTTGAGTAGAGTTACCATCGCCCCATTTGAGCATTGGGCTGCTCTCTCATTAATGAGACACAACTAGAAGCGATTTAACCTGAGGGTCGTCTTGCCTCAGGGGAGGAGCGAGGTTGAGAAGATGGGACCTTCATGGTGATCTTATGCAGCGTTGGAATTGAACCTGCACTTTTGGTGTTATTCAATATCACAAACCAAACATTCTAGTTGGGCTCAGTCAGCACAGTTGACAGGAGGGCTGATGTGAGATGCAAAGACATGAGATGATGCTGAGATTGAAATCACCATCAGCTCTCTCTCTCTCTCTCTGTATGAGAATACAACCCTCTGGAACTAGGGCGATTTCTTCATTGTCCCTCTGTAAAAATCCTGAAAATTCCCTCTCCCTTCACCAATGCATAAACATATCAACGACCAACTGTTCCTACACAATCAGGAGGGCACAAGAAAACAGCTTATCACCATGTTCTAACGGAAGGAAGTTATTTGGGTGGAACTGAGAAATAAGAAAGTGATGATCACCTTTTGTGGATTGTCTTATAGACCTCCTAATAGTCAGCGGGAAATTGAGAAACAAACTTGTAAGGAGATTCGAGTTATCACAAAGTATAATAGGGTGGTTATGGTGGTGGATTTTAACTTGCCAAACACAGACTGGGCATGTTAAGGGTTTAGATGGAGAGTAATTTGTTAAGTGTGTACAAGAAATTTTTCTGATTCAAAATATGGATGTACCTACTAGGGAAGGTGCAAAACTGGACCTACTCTTGAGAAATAAGGCAGGGCAGGTGTCAGTGGGGGAGTGCTTCGGGGTCAGCAACCATCATTCTATCAGTTTTAAAATAGTGATGGAAAAGGACAGACCAGAACTAAAAGTTCAAGTTCTAAATTGGAGGAAGTCTAGTTTTTACTATATTGGGTAAGAACTTTCAAAAGGTGATTGGGGAGCAGATGTTCACAGGTAAAGGTACAGCTGGACATTGTGATTCCTTCAGCAATGTGATAACGAGAGTTCTGAGCCAGTATATTCCTGTTAGGGTGAACGGAAAGGCTGGTAGGTGCGGGGAATGCTGAATGACTGGAGAAATTGATGGTTTGGTTCAGAAAAAGAAGGAAGTATGTGTCAGACAAAGACAGGAGAGATCGAGTGAATACTTAGAAGAGTATAAAGGCAGCAGGAGTATACTTTAGAGAGAAATCAGGAGGGCAAAAAGGGGATAGGAGAAAGCTGTGGCAAATAATGTTAAGGAGAATCTGAAGGGTTTTTACAAATACATGAGGGACAATAGTGTAACCATGGAGAGAATAGGGCCCCTCAAAGATCAGCAAGTCTGCCTTTGTGTGGAGCCGCAGGAGATGGGGGAGATACTAAATGAGTAGTTGCATTAGTGTTTGCTGTGGAGAAGGACATGGAAGATATAGGATGTAAGGAAAGAGATAGTGACAGCTTGAAAAATGTCCATTTTCCAGAGGAGGAAGTGCTGGATGTGTTGAAACGCATAGAAGTGGATAAATCCTCAGGACCTGATCAGGTGGACCCTAGAAATCTGTGGGAAGCTAGAGAAGTGATTTGCTGGGCCTCTTGCTGAGATATGTGTATCACCGATAGTCACAGGTGAGGTGCTGGAAAACTGGACAGTGTAAAATGTGGTGCCACTATTTAAGAAAGTTGGTAAGGACAAGCCAGGGAATGACAGACCAGTGAGCCTGATGTCGTTGGTGGGCAGGTTGTTGGACGGAATCCTAAGGGCTAGATTTACACGTATTTCTAAATGCAAGGACTGATTAGGGATAGTCAACATGGCCTTGTGCGTGGGAAATCATGTCTCATAAACTTGACTGAGTAGGAAGTCTAGTTTTTACTATATTGGGTAAGAACTTTCAAAAGGTGATTGGGGAGCAGATGTTCATAGGTAAAGGTACAGCTGGACATTGTGATTCCTTCAGCAATGTGATAACGAGAGTTCCAAGCCAGGGAATGATAGACCAGTGAGCCTGATGTCGGTAGTGGGCAGGTTGTTGGACGGAATCCTAAGGGCTAGATTTACACGTATTTCTAAATGCAAGGACTGATTAGGGATAGTCAACATGGCCTTGTGCGTGGGAAATCATGTCTCATAAACTTGACTGAGTTTTCTAAAGCATCAAAGAGGGTTGATGAGGACAGAGGGGTAGATGTGATTTATTTGGACTTCAGTAATGCGTTCGACAACGTAAACCCTGGGAAACTGGTTCGCAAGTTTAGATCTCATGGAATGCAGGGAGAACTAGCCATTTGGTTACAGAACTGGCTCGAAGGTAAAAGATGGTGATGGAGGGTTGTTTTTCAGACTGGAGGCCTGTAACCAGTGGACTGCCACAAGGTTGATGCTGTGTCCATTACGTTTCATCATTTATACAAATGACTTGGATGTGAACATAGGAGTTATTGTTAGTAGGTTTGCAAATGAAACCAAAATTGGAGATGTTGTAGACAGCGAAGAACGTGACCTCAGATTACAACGGGACCTTGGTCACATGGGCCAGTGGGCTGAAAAGGGGCAGATGCAGTTTAATTTAGATAAATGCGAGATGCTGCAACTTGGGAAAGCAAATATCAGAAGGACTTACACTATTCTTGGTAAGGTCTGAGGGAGTGTTGCAGAACCAAGAGACCTTCAAGTGCAGGTTAATTGCTCCTTGAAAGTGGAGTCGCAGGTTAATAGGATAATGAAGAAGGCATTTGGTCTGCTTTCCTTTATTGGTCAGAGTATTGAGTACAGGAGTTGGGAGGTCATGTTGCAGCTGTACAAGACATTGGTTGGACCACTTTTGGAATATTGTGTGCAATTCTGGTCTCATTACCCTTGGAAGCATGTTGTGAAACTTGAAAGGATTCAGAAAAAAAATTACCAGAGTTTCCAGGGTTGGAGCATTTCAGCTATCAGGAGAGGTTGAATCAACTGTACCTGTTTTCTCTGGAGCGTCAGAGGCTGAAGGGTGACAATATAGAAGTTTACAAAATCATGAGGGACATGGAAAGGATAAATAGGCAATATCATTTCCCTGGGATGGGGGAGTCCAGAACTAGAGGGCATAGGTTTAGGGTGAGAGGGGAAAGATAAAAAAGAGATCTAAGGAAACATTTTCACATTGAGTGTGGTATGTGTATGGAATGAGATACGAGAGGAAGTGGTGGAGCTGGTACAATTTAAAAGGCATATGGTTGGTTATATGAATAGGAAGGATTGAGAGGGATATGGGCCGGGTGCTAGCAAGTGAAACTAGATTAGGTTGTGATATTTAGTTCGGCATGGACGAGTTGAACAAAGGGTCTGTTTCAGTGCTGTGCATCTCTATGACTCTGTGACTCCATGACAATAGATTCTGGTCCAGCCATCGAACTCCAACACCGCTGAATTAATTGATGAAGCACGAGTGAACAAAACATTTTGACAGCTAAGATTATGGTTGCCAGAATATTCAGAAAAAAATGTACAAATGAAATTGTTGGGTGTATAAACGTTTAATAGATATTTCCGGATGTTTAGCACGTGTGTGTTCTTAGATGGGAAGGGGAATGACATCTGCGCACAGGAATTCATCAAATTGCTGAATGTCAATTAAATCAGATTTTAACAATGTTGAAATACACTGACCCGACAGATGCACTGGCTGAACTTTCTTCGAGATTTTTCTCAACTCTGAAGCATTTTCAGACAACCACTATCAGTAAGTGGTTGGTGCATATAGCAGGTTATGAAAGCCCTTCTGCTAAAAGCTTGAATACTGTCTGAAAATCCTGAATGATCATTTGATGTTTGGTCAGTTCTTGTGATGCAGACTTGCATTTAGTCCTGGTGATCCAACATTGGTCAGCGTTTGTGGTTACGAGGAACAAAACTT
Organism: Chiloscyllium plagiosum; assembly: GCF_004010195.1. Lineage (NCBI taxonomy): Eukaryota > Metazoa > Chordata > Chondrichthyes > Orectolobiformes > Hemiscylliidae > Chiloscyllium > Chiloscyllium plagiosum. The sequence continues at coordinate 4,469,669 of NC_057755.1, read as the reverse complement.
AGTTGTCAGGCCAAAAGTGTAGCAAATTGGTTCCCATCATTGCAACGAGAATGTATCCTGTAACTAGCTTTGAAGCTGTCATTGTATTCGAAGAGTATTGTTCCCTCTGATGTAACTGTTGTGTAACACGATTGTCAGTTGAACACAGTAAATTTCTAACGTGAGCAGTTTCACATTCTAACTGACATTTGTTTGCTGTAAGTGTACGGGTGTCATATCAGAAATACTGATCTGAATGAGATGGGGAATGAGACCTGGGTGAAAAGCAGTCTCAGTACAGTCTGTCTGAGGAGAATTCCCATCACCTGTGGAGATAAACTCGCTGACAGTACATCAAATTTTGAGTTTCCTGTTGTAAATATTATATTATGTAATGTTCTAATGTCATTGCCACTATTGCTTTCAGTTTGATGTGCACAAAACAAGCCATACATGAATGTATTGGCTAAATGACTAATTAATGTGACTGTTTTGTTAAATTGATTGGCATGAGATTTGATGTTAAAGTTAGAACTAGAATATGATTTTCTTGTCACATGCACTCAAGTATAGGAATACATGAGGGCAGTGAGAAGTGTACAATGTTGCCATTGTCCAGCGGCATCTTGGATGTCTGGATAAATATGGATTCACTTCCATTGCCTTGGCCACATGAGTCACAATCTTTCAACACCTAAAGAAATCATGTACTTTGATACAGAATGTGGAAACCGCTATTCAGCCAGTGAAAGAGCTTTACTATCAGATTCACTCTTCCAGGTGATTAATAGTTCACTCCCAGAGTATTGAAAGATAGGAGGTGAAATCCCGGCATTACAAAAGGGAGACAGGAAGCAGTACGTGTAGGCCAGTTGGCTTAACATGTCTCAGCGACACTGATGGAAGGTATTATTTAATCTGACACAGTAGGACACATTGATCAGTTCAAGTTAATCTGGCAGTGTCAATGCTGTTTTGTGATTCTGTGGAATGTCTTTAAGGGTGCAACAAATGTTATTGATGAAGGGGTCATGTACTGACCTTAGCTTCTTTTTCAAAAACAATGACGCAACAAAGGTCATGGTAGGAAGTGAAATCTCGAGGTGTAGGGGGAAGTGATTGCATGGAAATATTATGATTTCTGGAAATGGCAATTGAAAGCAACACGTACATTCACGACGCTTCTGAGGCTGTGTTAGTTGCACAGTTTCTCACTTTCCTCTTTGGCCCTAGTTCCTCACCATAGACGTGCAATCCCTCTGCACATCCATCTCCCATCAGGATGGTCTGAAGGGTCTCTGCTTCTCACTCAAAAAGAAACCTGAACAGTTCCCATCTATCGCTACTCACTTTCACCGTGACCGTGTTCATTTGCAAGTTTTTTCAATAATTTATCTCACTTTCTCCAATTCAAAAGTGCGGTTCGGGAGGGGGTGGGGGGGCGGGGTAGTGAGGGTGTGTGAGGTGGGGTGGGGAATGATGGATGGTCATAGTTGCATTCTGTCTCCTTTTTGCGGATGTGGAATATTCCTTGGTGCACTTCTATTTAGTACTCCACTCATAATACTTTCTCCAATATATCAATGATGCGATTAGTGTTATTCCTGCTCTTGCCAGATTAGAAGGAAATACATTAATTTGCTCAAAATTTCAAGCGTTCCCTCACGGCCAGCTGATATGATTCTGAATTTTCCATTCTTTAACCTCTCTGTTTCCATTTTTGGGGAAACATTGTACACACCAATATCCAAGACAAACCCACCAGATTCCCACTGTTACCTCGAATACACGTCCTCATGTCCTGTTTCCTGTTACTCCATCTTGATCTGTTCTACTTGTGTCACCTACCATCCTTGTCGATCCAATATAGCTGCTTCGCCCTCGATTGATGACTTCCCCCTTCATTCTGGTTAACAGGGACCAAGCGATATAATAAATGAATCAACAGAAGAGGACTTTTAAAAGAAACGTAGCTGCGGCAGTGCCAGTAGTTTAGTGTAGATAACCAAATCGTCTGAGGGGAATACGAGAGCAGGATGTGAGACATTGCTGAATGTTAAAACGACAAAGCATGACTAGTTGGTGATTGCAACTCTCGAATAATATTTGGGATATGAGCAGTGTTAAAGGCACTGACAGCACTATAATTTTGTATTATGTTTTACCCAACACGGTTAGCACGCAACATCCCAATGAGCAGACAGCAATTCTCAGTGCAATCTTCTAGAACAAAACTGGTCTTGTGATGAATTGTCAGAGAGAGACTTATCCTTGAGATCTGACACATTAATACGTTTACTTTTACTGTAAGTATGGAACAAGACAAAGAAACAAATGTAAAACGTTTCATGTATATAAACCTTATGAATCCAGGAGTTTATCTGACGAAGTTCGACAGGATGCAGATATTTGAAGAAAGAAAATGATGTATCAGTGAGAGGATTTCACAAGTGGAATTCTAGGGACACACTGTAGACATGAATCAATGACAGAAATACTTATATTTCAATATGTAGAGCACTACTGATGCCCCCAAGCATGCAGGGTGAGGTGGAACAGGAAAAGGAAGATTCTGATTCTAGGAGGTATGCGGTGTGTTAGATTTCATTGGTAGAGGGATTGAGTTCCGGAGCCGTAATGTCATACTGCTACTATAAAAAATGCTAGTGCGGTCGCACTTGGAATATTGTGTACAGTTCTGGTCGCCCCATTACAGGAAGGCTGTGGAAGCATTTGCAAAGGTGCAGAGGAGATTTACATGGCTGTTGCCCGGTCTGGAGGGATGGTCTGATGTGGAAAGGCTGAGACACTTGTGTCTGTTTTCACTGGAAAGAAGAAGGCTAAGAGGGGATTTGATAGAGACATCCAAGATGATCAGAGGATTATACAAGATTTTTTCCTAGGATGATGACTTCAGCTTTTAGGAGGGGGCATACCTACAAATTGACAGGTAATAGATTTAAGACAAATATCAGAGGCAGGTTCTTAACTCAGAGAGTGATAAGAGCGTGGAATGCCCTGCTTGCCAATGTAGTTACCTCAGCTACATTAGGGGCATTTAAACAATTCTTGGATAAGCAAATAGATGCTGATGGAATAGTGTAAGGGGATGGGCTTTGGTTAGTTTACAGGTCAGCGCAACGTTGAGAGCTGAAGGGCCCGTTCTGCACTGTAATGCTCTCTGTTTTGTGTTCTATGTTCTGTGATCATCTGAAGATCCAGTTCCCATGATCCTCGTGGATGTATTCTTTTGTTTTTAAATCAAGGATGGACTCAGTGGACTCAGTGCGGGGAAATCCAATCTCAAGTGAAAAGGCATTGACTCCACACAGACAGTCCTCCAAGGCTATAATGAATTCCGGTGTCTGACACTCTGAGACAGCAACGATAACCACTGTGTCACAGTGCAACCCTTAACGCTCTGTGGATTCAGGCCATAACTAAATACGTGGGACGGGGTGGGGGGTGTTGGGGATGGCCTAATGGTCTTTTCACGAGACTGTCAATTCTGAGACTTAGGTCCTGGGAACTAGAGTGGACCATTCATCAATGCAGACGATGGGCTCTGGCTTGTCTCAAAGCCAGGAGACAGATCATTTTGACTCAGTTGTCTGTACTGGATACTGGCTGATGCACTGGCCTTTCCTACTCCAGGTACATGGCTGAGTCAAATGGAGAATGCCTTATGTTCAAACGTCAGTCAAATCGGGAGTGGATCATTTCATATTTCTGATGATGGACTTAGCGCAGGGAAATCCAATCCCAGGGAAAGGTCTACCAAGAGGGCAGCCATCTGCACTGGGGAGCTGGCTGTTCATGACGAGCTCCATTTTCCTTTATTCATTGAGCGATTAATGGTTTGGCCAACACTTGCCACGTTTCCCGAGTTACAACACAGGGCAGGTAAGAGTTAACAAGATTGTTCTGAGTCTAGAGTAACATGCAGGTCAGACCAGATAAGGGCGATGGATTATCTTCCCTAAAGGATATTAATGAAGGAGATGGCATTTTCCCTGTCAATTGATAACTGTTCCATCATCACCATTAGAGCCATTAGTCGAGATTTTTATTGAAACAAAATTTCACCGTCTGCCATGTTGAATTTCGACCCCAGCTCTGAGAACATTACCTAAGTACTTGAATTAACAATCTACAGGTAATGTAATTCGGCCATTGCCCTCACGCCCCAATATCTTTGGTAATGGCCTGAATCCGCAGAGCCTTATGGGTACTTTCAATCCACAATGGCTAACATTCCTGTCTCACATTCTCAGAAGCCCATATTCAATTCCAGCATCAAGCAACTATCTGCATGGAGTTTGCATATTTTCATTTCTCTGTCGTTATAAACAAAGAACACCAGCAAGGGCAATTCATTGGACTCAGCAAAATGAACCGTGATACGGATTATCGCTGGGATAACTGACGACTTGAATTCGGCGGAACCTCAGCAACAAGCAACCAGCCTTTAACCTTGGATGTTTTCCTGCTCTCTGTGATATGGGACATCCTTTGGTTACTAACCACCACTTGGGTTCAGTGAGAATCTCTGGCAGGTTCGGGAATTGTGATTATTTTTAAACGTACCCATGAAATGTTGCAGGATTTTTACCCAGCAAGAATGACGGAACTGCATGATATTTCTGAGTCAGAATGAAATCTGGCTTGAAAGGGAACGTGCATGTGACCCGACCCTCCTATTTACCTCTACAAACTTTCCTCATTCCTGAAGAAGGGCTTATGCCCGAAACGTCGATTCTCCTGTTCCCTGGATGCTGCCTGACCTGCTGCGCTTTTCCAGCAACACATTTCCAGCTGCAAATATTACTTGTCAATTATCAGCCCAACCTAGGGGGTATCTGGACACAGACATCTTCATTATCGACTGAGACATTAATGACGCTGAACAAGGTTCGATCATGAGAAAGCATCTCTAATTTAGAAATTACAATGGATGGAAGGGCATTGATGATCCAGATACAGATTTTGGGGCTGAGGACTTGAACAGATTAGGTTAGATTCCCTACAGTATGGAAACAGGCCCTTCAGCCTAACAACTCCACACACACACCCGCCGAAGAGTAACCCACCCAGACCCATTCCCCTAACACTATGGGCAATTTGGCATGGCCAATTCACCTAATCTGCGCATCTTTGGATTGTGGGAGGAAACCGGAGCACCCGGAGGAAATGCACGCAGACACGGGAAGAACGCACAAACTCCACACAGACAGTCACCCAAGTCAAACCCGTTCCTATGGTGCTGTGAGGCAGATTGTGTGATCGATAGCCACGGGTGACCGACTGGCAGACTGGAGGGTGGCTAATCTTGTGTCATTATTAATGAAAGGCTGCAAGGAAAAGCAGACCAGTGACCTGACGTCAGTGCTGGGTAAGTTCTTCGAGTGCATTCTGAGAGATATATCAGATTATTAGATTACATTACATTACAGTGTGGAAACAGGCCCTTCGGCCCAACATGTCCACACCGACCCGCCGAAGCGCAA
>NC_057755.1:4461285-4463683 GCF_004010195.1 Chiloscyllium plagiosum | reverse complement strand
ACATTGAACACACTCACATAGAATCACACATAAGCAGACACACACTCCAGGCAGACAGATGCACAGAGATACACACAGAGACACAGACACCTTCAAAGAGCTGACTCCATTTCCTATCTCTGCAAAGGGAATTCATGTTTTGATGATGCATTAATGTGGGACAGTAAACAGCTTTTCAGACTTTCCCCATTGTGATTCAGTCTCAATCTGAAACTTAAAGATATGTAACAGAACAGAAATGAATCAGCAGCTTTCTGTGTTCCTACTCCCAATGTAACATTTGACCGTTTAGTTTATCTTGTCTTCAGTCTCACATCCAACAAGGATCACTTCACATCTCACTTTATTTCAGTTCTCCTACCATTTCACCAGACTCCCCATATCTAAACCATCCACATCTAAATCTCCAGAGCAAGTAGAGAGTGGGGTTAGATACAGAGTAAAGCTGTCTCTACACTGCAGGGTTTAAATTGCCCGGCCGTGTCCAGCGTGGGGTTAGGTATTGATTAAATCACCCACTTCCCCTATCGTGTCCCCAGCAAACACACTCAGGGCAGCACCATCACTGGGTTAGATAGAGAGCATGTGTCCTTCTACACTTCCTCCATCTGAATCTCCCAGAGTCTGGGGAGAATGGATTCAGATACAGAGGAAAGATCCCTCTACACTGTCCCATCAAACACTCCCAGATCAGTGAAAGTGTGGTATTAGATACAGAGTAAATCTCCCACTACGTTGTCCTCTCGGCTACTCCCAGGAGTGGGGCATATAGTTGGATACTGTAAGTATATGGCTTACTTGTAAATAGGTGACTGGCTGCGAGTGTAAATGTACTCGGCATTCAGAAGACTTTGGTGATGCTGGGTAATGCGCGCAGAAGGAGGTCACGTGATGCTCTTGCGCGCGCGAGGAGGTCACGTGGTGCTCTGTTGCGCGCGCGGGAGGAGGTCACGTGATGCTCTGTTGCGCACGCAGGAGGAGGTCACGTGGTGCTCCGTTTTGCGGGCAAAAGAAGGTCACGTGGGGTCGGACATCCGGGAACGCGAGGAGGCGGAGATTGGAGGCGAATCAACAGCCAATCAGAAGACAATCCCACCTCAGTGATTGCACGAGGTTTTTTATTGTAGAAAAGACTGGGGCAGGGACAGGAAGAGGTCTTACTTTTGGGAACTGACACACGTTGTAGTTTGTCAGGGACAGAAAGGTCTAGACCCAGAGCTCTGTATACTTTGTCCACTTACTGCTAATATAAACTTAGAGTGTGAGACCGAATATCTTCTCCTATTGCTTCATTTAAAGAACACGCAGGACTGGGCTCACACTTAGAAGAAAGTAAGCTGGTAGATTGAGCCAAAGTCTTACAATTTGGTGAGCCTGACGTGATGAAGACGTGACGGGAAAGAGAGAAAAATAGAAACAACGGACAACTGACGTCTGATGACAACAACAAGCGGCGCCGCATAAAAAAGGTGAGCAGACGCCTGTTTATATCGAAGGTCTGCAATTGGAGATACTAAATTGATTGTTGTCATTATGCTGCAAGTGTCCTAGTAATAGTAAGTGGATAAAGTATTGATCTAATACGTACGGGTTTAAAGTCCCGTGGGGTTACAGTCCCCATAAAAGCAACAAAGTTTGAGACGTACGGGTTTAAAGTCCCTTGGGGTTAAAGTCCTCATAAAAGCAACAAGATACGTACGGGTTTAAAGTCCCTTGAGGTTAGAGTCCTCATAAAAGCAACAAGGTACATAAGTGTGAGGAGGTTTAAAGTCCATTGAGCAGGATCTCATAAAAGCAACGCTCACAAATTTTGGTTTATGATTGATGTGTTGTAAGTTTTAAAAATTTTATTGGGGAACGTACGGAGGGTGGCAGAAAAGCCAGTAGTGTCTCGGAGACAGAGACGGTGGTGTCTCAGCGAGAGAGAGTCGGCAGTGGAAACCTAACGGTGACACCGAAACTGCGGATAAATCTCGCTGAAAGGGTCAGTTGCTCGGGTGTCCTCCATCCAAACTGACTGGCCACCGGATTCGTCTCTGATTGGGTTGGTTGCTTGGTTATATTTATATTCAAGATGGAAATGTGTTGCTGGAAAAGCGCAGCAGGTCAGGCAGCATCCAGGGAACAGGAGAATCGACGTTTCGGGCATTAGCCCTTCTTCAGGAATGAATATATTTATATTCAAACCAACTGACTGCTGGACGGGAGGATTAAAAACAAAACTACATAAAACGGAAGGGGAATTTGAGAAAGAGTGTGAAGAATACGGAGGATGTTATTCCGATTTAATGTTGCCCGTAAAACAGCAGTGGGGTAAAGCCAGAAGTCAGTTAGTCAGTGGGCTCGCAAAGAACAAACAAAAAACAATGATGGAGAAATATGACAAGATTTGGGAGGA
>NC_057755.1:4453639-4460793 GCF_004010195.1 Chiloscyllium plagiosum | reverse complement strand
GGGTTCTCAGACAGAAGAAGGAGAGATTTGAGGGAAGAACGGGATAGAGAGAAATTGGATTGGGGGGGGGGGGAGTCTAAAAATAGTACAGATATTGAGGACGAAGAATCCCTGACAGGCGATGATCCAAACACCTACCCAGTCACTTTGAAAGGCTCACTCACAATGCATACCGAACATGGCCCTCCACTGAAGCCCCTACCTGAACCAAGTTACAACCTGCGTCACAGAGACACATTACGACAACCCGTACAGTATCAGCACCACCAAATGCTATTAATTTACAGAGGCTCTTATTTGGGGGGATGTTTATCAGCCCTTCACATTTACTGACATGAACTGCATCCTGGACAAAATGCCCCCACCCACGGAGGGAGGTGGGCCCTGGTTAACTAAATTTTGCCAATATACACTCGGGCACAAGTTAGCTATGGGTGATTGGAGAGCATTGTTGGGCAAGCAATTGAATATGTGGAAAATACAGCAGATTGAAGCGTCTGCGGGGACCACCTTACTACCTGATTCAGACCCGTTCGCGCAGCGTGCCACCTGTGTGGGGAGGGCAATGAGGAAGAGATTTCCGATTCCACTGGGAGCAATGCACTCACTCACCTTCACAATGAAGGAGGGAGAGGATATGCCTGCCATTTTGGCTAGGTGTAAGGGCACGTGGGCAGATACTGCGGGGATTCTGGATTAGTGGTGCTGGAAGAGCACAGCAGTTCAGGCAGCATCCAAGGAGCTTCGAAATCGACGTTTCGGGCAAAAGCCCTTCATCAGGAACGTCGATTTCACTGCTCCTTGGATGCTGCCTGAACTGCTGTGCTCTTCCAGCACCACTAATCCAGAATCTGGTTTCCAGCATCTGCAGTCAGTGTTTTTACCTCAGATACTGCGGGGAGCCATCCAGGTTCGGGTCAGCTACAGACCACGTTATTTAGGAATGCCGTTATGGCAGGGATGCCTGAGGAAGTAAAAGAGGCAATGGAGAGTAATCCTGATATCCCAGGTTGTTCTACAGAACAGTGGGAGAAATACTTGACGCACCACATGAAGCGTTACAGGACGAAACAGGATGAGGATAAACAGAGCAACGAGTCAGCTAAAGCGCAGTTGCTGAAGTTACAGCTCGATGAGGCTAGAAGGAAGGCTAATGATACAAAGAAGGCCTCCCAAAAGACGACGAATCAGATGGTTCCGTGGCCGTCGCCACAAAACAACAAAACACCTGATTGGATGCCACACGAGCCCCAGTATGGGGGCAGGCCTATAGGTGTTCCAGGAGGAATGCGAGGCAGAGGAAGGGGCCGCGGAGGATTCAGAGGTCAGCCACTCAACACCTGTTTTGAATGTGGCCAACCCGGACATTGGAGAAGGGATTGTCCCACGCTGTGGGGAACCCAGGGAGACCAGGGATCGATCCGAGGACAGTCTGTCCGCTCAAGTCAGCCTCCTTTTCAACAGGCTGTTCAGCCTTACCAAGTCCCGAATGCAGCTGCAGCCCCGGGGCAAGGACAGTACCCCCAAACTATGCTGGAAGGGCAGGGGTACGAATATTGACGGGGCCCGAGAACCCAGGGGCATGTGAGGTTGGCAGACCCCTATATGCAAATGAGGGTAATGGACAAGAATCTGTCATTTTTGGTTGAAACGGGTGCAAGATTTTCTTGTGACATACCTCGGTCAAACATGTCATCCTCCAGCGTCCAGTTAGTAGGGTTCTCGGGTAAACCAGAAAGTCTGCCTTTGACGTCGCCACTGATCACATCAGTGGCCGGACAGACCTTTCGTCACCGGTATATTTCATCACCTGCATGCCCTGGGAATCTGATGGGCCGTGACTTGCTGGTGAGATGCGGGGTCTTGGTTCTGTGCGGACCAGACGGACTGGTAGTGACCTTTCCAAATGGCTACTCCGTCAACTGTTCCATGACAATGATTCACTCTGGATCCCAAATGATGCTATCACCGGACACATCACCAACGGCAGAAGGGCAGTGGGCGGATATATACTAGGGACTCCTCGAACCCGAAAGCAGGCAGAACAACTGCATACAGTCTTTATACAACCAATGGCGACCCTGGGTTCAGATGCTGCATCCCTCTGCTCCTCCTGCAGATCTCCTCCATGTTACTTTATATTATGATCGAGATGATAATGACATCTATCAGCATGTATTCTATCAGCACCTAGAAGGGACTCAATGGGACATTTCTTCCAGTTGCATTCTGCTAGGGAAAGAAGGTGTGGCGGGTGTTGTTGAACTAACTGCAGAACAGTTGGAATGGTATGAGATGTCTGAAGAAGCTATACCTCATGTCACATTGGCCGTGCATGCTGAATATCAGGCCAAGGATCTGGGACCTATGTCCAAACGCTTGATGGCGTTAACGGACTGGGTGTGGACTCGGTTTGCAATATTCACCATCGGAGGAAGCCTACAGAATTATTTGTAGGACAACTGACAAGATACTGCTGGAACATAGGCAGATTGAAAGGTTTCATGGTAGGGAGAAAACAGACCGTCCACAGGCTGCGGCGATGCTTGACTCTCTACCAGATACCTTGTGGTCAGCAGGTTCAATGGACGTTGGTCACTGTAAACACGTCACACCAATCACATTCGATTTAATAGACCACACTCCAATTTGGCAGAGACAATACTCACACAAACCAGAGGCTGAAGCCGGCATTGCTGACACAATCGAAGGATTGTTAGCAGCAGGGGTGCTAGAACCCTCCCGGTCACCCTGGAACACTCCTATCTTACCTGTAGAGAAGCAGAATACAGGTAAATATAGGATGGCACATGATCTTAGACTGTCTGTGCTGACCCCTGACCATAAATGGTTCTCGTGCATTGATCTCGCCAACGCGTTCTTTTGTTTGCCCTTAGCTGATCATTTGAGGGACATTTTTTCATTTACCTATAAAGGCCAACAATTACGTTATACAAGGGTCCCTCAAGGGTTTATTTTGTCACCTGGGGTGTTTAATCAGGTATTGAAACAGCAGCTGAAGGACCTGATGCTCCCAAAGGGGGTGGTATTGATCCAGTATGTGGGTGACATATTTTTGGCAACACCCGATCATGTTTCTTGTCTGGCAGCCACAAAGTCGTTGCTGTTTCACCTGTATAGTGTCGGCTTTAAAGTTTCACGGGCTAAATTGCAATGCTGCAGACAAACGGTGTCTTTTCTGGGTTGAGTTATTTCCGCTAAGGGAACAGGTGTGTCTCCGTCCCATAGATCCTCCATTCTGCATCATACCAAACCAGTCGCTGTAAAAGACATGCTCTCATTTCTTGGGTTGGCAGGATACAGCAGACGATTCGTTGCGTCATATGGGGCGCTCACTTTCCCTCTCAGGGCCACGGTAAATGAGCAAGGCATGAGAAATTTGTCGGCCCATTTGCAGTGGGCCACGGAGGCAGACAAAAGTTTCATATTTCTTAAACAGGCTTTAACGCGGACTGCTGATTTAGCGGTCCCGGACTACAAAGAGCCATTTTTCCTCAATGTTTCTGAAAAAACACACAATAAATGGTGTTCTTTTTCAGAAACAAGGGGGAGGCAGGCAGGTGCTGATGTATGTAAGTGTTACCCTTGACCCAATAGAGGACAGACACCCGCCATGTACAAGACATGCAGCAGGGGTAGCAAACATTCTCCAAAAGGTAGCACATATACTCATGGGCCATTCATTAACAGTACTGACGACACATAGTATAGTGGCCTATGTGAACTCAACAGCTTTACAATGACGTCACTGCGGCAAACCAGGTTAGAGAAAATCCTGAATGCACCACACATAATTTTTTACACACGAAGGAATTAAAATGGCTGACAACCTGGGAGAAGGAGAGTCACACATGTGTGAGGAAAGGATACAGAGAGATGTCAAAGTTAGGGCAGACTTACAGGCAATTCCATTAGTAGACCCAGAAGAAGTGCTGTTCACAGATGGGTGCTGTTACAGACATCCAACTGAAGGACTTAAAGCAGCCTATGTAGTGGTGCGACAGACAAGTGAGGGATTTGAGGAAGTGTTGACAGGAAAAGTGACAGGCAAAGAATCAGCCCAGTTGGCTGAACTACAGGCAATGATAGCTGCGTTAGAATGGTCAGAGGGAAAAAGAGTAAATATCTATACCGACTCTGCATATGCGGCGGGGGCTATACAGGTAGAACTCAGTCAATGGATCAGGGCAGGATTCTTAACAGCAGCAAAAACCCCAATTAAACATGAAAAAGATATGAAAAGATTAGCGAAGGCCCTGATGAAACCTGCGGAAGTGGCGGTGGTCAAGTGTAGAGGACATGATAAAGCAGATACAGTAGTAGCGAAGGGTAATCAGGAAGCAGACTCAGCAGCTAAGAAAGCAGCAGGGTATACAGCACAGTATATAATGATGCAAACAGAGAGAACAGTGTATGACCTGCTGCCTGCCTGCGATGCTAATGTGTTAATAAAGGAGCAGCAGAAAGCCTCTCCTCATGAACTGACAATATGGAGAGAGAGAGAGAGGGGCCACAGAGTCAGAAGGGATTGGGAGATCACCGGATGGTAGACCAGTCCTACCCCCAGGTTTGATGGCTTCTATGCTTCAGGAAGCTCATGGGTTGACACATTGTGGAAAAACACAGATGCAGAGGTATCTGACACATTGGTGGCATCCGTCCTTGCCAGCGATGATTGAAAACTACATCAGGGAATGTAGAACGTGTACAGAATACAACGTGAGAGCAACAGTGAAACCACACGAGGGAAAATTCCCTCTTCCAAGAATGCCAGGTCAGGAAATAGTGATCGACTACACTGACATGATAGAGAGAGTAAACGGATACCGGTACCTTTTGCATACACTGGTTGGCCAGAAGCGATACCTGCGAAAAAGGAAGACGCAAAAACAGTGATCAAATTCTTGATAAACCAATACATTCCAACGCATGGGTTTCCAAAGAAAGTCAGGTCAGATAATGGCACACATTTCAAGAATAAAGACCTGCAAGAAGTTGAAGCAGCTTTAGGACTGAAACATGCGTTTGGAACAGTGCACCATCCTCAGTCACAGGGAAAAGTGGAAAGAATTAATCAGTCCATAAAAGGAAAAATAGGAAAAGCGTGTGCCCAAACAAAGTTAAGCTGGGTGGATGCCCTACCCTTAGCTTTAATGTCCATTAGAAGCTCAGTAAACTCTATTACAGGGTTCACTCTGTACGAGCTAACAACAGGGCAGCAGTTCCCGGGACCAGGAGCTGGAATACAGATGTTAGAGGGAGGAGGAGCCTCTCTAAGGTACAAACCTTACTATGACCAACTAACAGCTCTGGTGTCAGCTTTCTCCAAACAGGTTGGATCAGAAAAGGGGGAACTACAGAGCCAGGCGCCATCCACCACAGACTGGGTCCTGCTGAAGGTGACCAAACGGAAGTGGTCGAAGCCGAGGTGGGCAGGACCTTATAAGGTGGTGGAGAGGACATCTCATGCGGTCAGACTACAGGGGAAAGGAGAAAGCTGGTACCATTGGAGCCAGTGTGCAGCCACGGAACCGCCAACGAGAACTCTAGCGCAAATAAGAACAGAAAAAGAGTAGAAGGGTCTTAACCTTTTAACTTTTGCAGGAAGAGGGTTCTGGAAAAAGGGGGAGAGGTTCTCAAGATCCCCAAGGAAAGTTTTTTTTTTGGAGGGCATAAGTGAGGACAGGACCGGAACACAAGAAGAATTTGTTTAAAACATATAGGAAAGTTGTATAAAGGATATAGTGTCTATCTCTGTAAGCAGCCCATATTACCCTGGGCTGTTGAGGTTGGGAGTTTTTGCTATTGTTTTATGTATAAGTGTTATGCCGCTGATAATAGGGGTATTAACCACGAGGGACAAACACACAGGTGAGGGAGGAAGTCCCAGGAATGAAAGGTCAACAGGACAAGAGGCGGACAAATGTTTAAGGGAAACGGGGAGCCGGGTACACATCAGACATGATGGAAACCATGGTACAACATACCAGTTTGACTTGTGCGAAGTAATTGATTGTGGCCAAGATACAGGGAGCTGGAGGGAGTGTGATGTATATCTTTACATCTACGCCATTCACTATGACCCATGCCCGTCGTGGGATCATGTATTACCATGGACTGGGGTACGATGGACCCCCAAGAAGTCGTCGCCCTCGGATAATAGATGGAACATTCGAGACCATGTGAGCCTGACAAAGGGGCAACTCGATCATCCCTCAGAGCTAAAAAAATCCACTTTTGTTAACCCTGACAAAATTTGATATTAATCCTAGTCCCAAAGAGGTACAGATTTACTGTCAGAGTGATGACAGAAGCTTTTATCTTGTAATAGGTGTAGATCAATCTGGAGTGGATAACATGGGATTAGTGAAGGTAACCTTAGTGGACCCTCCTACGAGCCAGCCACAAACTGAAAACACAAGCATGGTGGTAGGACCAAGTTCAGGAGTCGTGTTAATAGACTACAACAACCTCACGAGAAGGGACATTATTAAATTAGCCACCGGGTACGGGGATAAGAACCTATGGCTGGACTGGATGACAGCGACCGCAACCTCAATGAATATGAGTAATTGCGTCGCGTGTTCCTCGGCCAGGCCAACCCTATTTACTATCCCAGCCCCATTGTTCCCTAACATAGACCCAACAGGACTTCACTGCATGATGGCCCTCACCATGCAGGCGGACCCTCCGAATTGTACCACATTAAGTGCTATTTTCCCACCTGTAAAGAATTCCACGTTACCTCCAGTGTTTACTCCAAGGGCCAACAATTACACTAGTTTCGCTCGAAGGTCTGCTATAATCTTGGGAGACATGCCCGCTGACTGGCGTCAGGATACGATTAATGTAACCGGCTGGCAGAACGCTTGCACAATGGTTTGGGCCAGAGCTGATCTTTTTTGGTACTGTGGAGATAGAACACTGCACATTAGTCTACCTCCAGATTGGTCTGGAACCTGTGCAGCGGTCAGGTTAGGGGTACCCTTATTCCTCTTAGGAGAACGACAACAGGGAATAAATCCATATACACGAACACACAGGGATTTGTTTGATGTCACATCTGGCTCAACCACTTACATAGATGCAATAGGTGTTCCCCGCGGTGTACCTGATGAATATAAATTGGCAGA